>NW_024342257.1:2648073-2684780 GCF_902729225.1 Pteropus medius
CTCTCCTTCCCAGCTCAAGTATATCATGGCATAGCAATGTAGAAATGTTTACATTCACTTGGGATATGGCAGAAATGAAAAGTCACAAAAAATTTATTTTAGTACTTCAGTAATCTACCTCACTTTTCACATTGTATGTGATATATAGAGAATGTTGACTGGAAAGATGACTTGAGAGAATGAAAGTTTGCTTTCTTCTGTGATATAAATTTGCTTCCCCTTCCCCCGGTTTCAGTTATATTACAGTACTTCTTTATGACCTCATAATGATTCCTCTAGTATCTATACAACTCACTTCATCCCAATTTTAAAAATGCTAAATGCAAATGTCGCAGTGAAAAAGTGCTGAGTACCCTGGTAAGTATTTAAGTGGATTGGGACCCTTGCTAAATATAATTAACTCTCTTCTCTTTCTTTTATCTTCTTGACTCAATTTTTCTTTAATTTCCTTTGCTTTAGAAACAGAATTCTACTTTGGCATTTAATATTTGGGAGGAAGTGTCATGGTCACTTGGGGAGTTAGGTTACCTATGGGGAATGGGCAATTTTTACTAGGCCTGTAAGTACTAGGTAGTTATTTTTCTTATCTCCCTGCTCACACGCTTTCATTTTCTTTCTCTTGCTCTCTAGCTCTTTTTCTCCAGAGAGTGCTCAAGAAAGATACATGGACTTATGTATATATCTGCTCTAGTAAGTTGAATGCAGTTGTATGAACAATTACTAACAAAGTTACAAAATTATTACAAATATAAAACTTTAAGTATCTATAACTGATGATTAGCAAAGGCACTGAGGTTATGCATCTTCATTTCCAGAGAAAAGTCTGAAACAAGGCTGCTAAACCACTATTTTGCTTCTAAACTGTTTTTACAGCTAATAATTATTTGTCAAGCACTTGCCTTCACAGCTTTAATATTCTGCAGTATCTAATATTTTATACATGATGGGTTTATATATTTATATCTTCTAATCAGGTGCGTGATGATGATCAATTCTCTATTAAGAACTTGGTGATACTGTTATTTAAATTTTCTTTGTATTTTTAACACCTTATTTTTAAAAATATGCAAAATAAATATGTTCCATTAAACCATTCTGAAGTTAACTCTTTCACTTAATCTCAGTAATATGCTAATTACCAGAAAATTCTATTGCAGATTTTGCAAATCAATTAAAAACATTCAAATCTGGTTTGCATTTGTGCACAGGGGTAAAGGATATAATATTTTATCTCAACTCCTATAAAACTGTCAGTTTCTAGTTGACATTTCCAACTTCTAGAACTCTTGGTTTATTCTGTCTGTCTGTCTGTCTGTCAATCTGTCTGTCTGTCTGTCCTGTCTGTCTGTCTCTCTCCTCTCTCTCCTCTCTCTCTCTCTCTCTCTCTCTCGGTGGGAGTAGGAAACAGGACAAAGATAAAAGAAACAATAGGAAACTGTGTCCATTCATCTAAGCCTTAAAGAAATGTAAAGATTTTTCACTCAGATCCTATCAGTGACTCACTGCAGTTCATGTATTTCTCTCTTCTGGATCCTGAGTTGAGCCATTTTGGGCAAATATTTGTTAATGCCAACAGCATACTGAGTATGACAAGGATAAAAGACAAGCATTGTCTTTAGGGATCTTTCACTGCTAGAGCAGATGGATAATCATGGGCCAATTGCTTAAATTAATGCTTTTGTAAAGCAAAATACTTTGTATCCAGTGGCATTTATTTGCTCATTTTTTTCCATCTGTAAATTCAGCATAATCCTAAATAATCTATAATAGAGCAAACATGTAATCCATTTCTTAATGCATGGGTACTGCATCCTTATAATATGGTGAGGATAGTACATGAAGTATAATTTTGTGTATATTTTCCTCTATTTTACTTTCTCATCCTCCACAGTACCACCCGATAGGATAGGGTATCAAGACAGAATTAAGTCCAGGTGCAAAATATTACATTTCTTATGTAGCTGAGTTTGTGAATTTCAGATTCATACCCATTATATACATTTTTCTAAGATTTCTAGGCTCTTTTAAAATTGAGTGCCCAAGTTAAAGAATAAATAAAATAACCTATCAAAAGAAGTTATGATATACATCTGTCCCTACCAAGAGAGTCTTAATGCAATTGCCAGGTCACCTGTTTCTTCTTCTTAGGCTATTGCTTAAAATCTAAATTATTCTGCTTTCAGAAAATGACACAAACTGGTATCTGGCTCAAACCTAATGGAACTCAAGCAAATTCCAATTCTGAACCTGTAAATTCTTCCAGTATTTGGCTTTTAAAAACCCCAATACATTTGAAGGTCAGTATCAAGAAAGAAGTGGAAGGACTATATTGTTTTAAGTCAGAATTTAGTCACTCCTTTTACCCTTTAGAGAACCTTGGACCTTCTGCAGAGACCTCTCTGGAAGATCTACTCTAATCATAATTGAAAATCTGACTGCATTTTTTTGGGCTACGACGCCTCACTGCCACGATTACAGCTAAGGCACCGTAGAGAGTGGGAAGGACTGGAATCATTCTGACTGTTGACAAATATTTTTGTCCATTGATAGATTTTTTTGGTAACCTATATATAAAGCTATTTAACCTTTTTAATTGGGTTACAAAACCAATTGTATCAATGCAACGAGCAAGGGATTATTTATCTCTCTCTCTTTTTTCCTAAGTATATTTAGCAATCAAAAAAATGAAAATGGTCAGTGGATTATAAATGCAAAGAAAACAATAGGCAAAAACTAAAGACACACTTGATTACAGTTCAAATTAACCTTGCAGGACCAAGGCACTATAAGTGTAGAATCTTAGTGAAGGCTTGAATCTATGTATAGGTGTAACTTCCTTTATTCAGTGTTTTAGAGACGATCTACTTAGAAATCAACCACAAAAGAAAAGTCAATTTTGTTTATCTTCACTTTTGACTTTATTTGAGCAGGAGTTTCTGGCTAGCACAGCATCCTTTTCAATTTGTTTCAGTATAATGTGCAGCAGATACACTGATTAGCAACTTCTTTAATTATTTTCCAGTAGTTTTTTTTTTTTTTCCATTATCAAAGCTGCAGCAAACATTGAAAGTTACTGTCCTCTAACTATGGTACTCTAAAAACTTTTTAAAAAAATCTGCTTTCTTTAAAAGGATGAACAGAAAATATTAGAGATGTCTAATTTCAAAATAGGTTCCTAAGACCTCTCTGTATCTTTGATTTTCTAGAAAGCTGTAAATGTTAAAAGGGATGAAAAAGGATTTGGAAAATGAGCACTTTACACACGGCAAACAACTAGAGGAATTTTTACTGGCGGAGGGCTTTTACAACAAATATAATAATTAAAATTATACAAAGCAATATGGAGAATATTCTGAATGTTATTAATAATCTAGTAATTTTTAAGCAATACTATGTACAGAAATTACAGAAATGGAATGTTAGATAATTTAGCACAAAAACAAGATAGGCTACGTATTAGATTTAACGTATTATTGTTGGCTAACAAATTAATCCAAAATTTAGTGGCACAAAATAAACATTTATTACCTCACAGTTCCTTTATATTGAGAATCTGGGCTTAGTTTAGGTGGCGCCTCTGGCACAAAGTCTTTTATGCAGTTTCAGTCAAACCGTTGGTCAGGGCTTTGATTTTATCTGAAGGCTCAACCAGGGTGACAGAGCAGGATATTGTTCCAAACTCACTCACATGGTTGCTGGCAGCCAATGATTCCTGGACATGTGGCCTCTCCTTAGATGGCCTAAGTGTCCTCACAACATGGCAGCTAGTGATTCGTGAGAGAGACAGAGAGAGAGAGCATCCAAGATGGAAGCCAGGTCTTTTGTAACCTAATCTCAGAAGTGATAGCCCATCGATTTTTCCTTATTTATTGTGAGAAGCAAGACACTAGGCCCAAAAGGAATGAATATCAGGAGATGAATCATAAGGGACCACTCCAGAGGCTCTTTATCACACATACTAACCTGTTAAAATTAAGCTAACAGATCTACTTAAATAAACCTGAGCCTGATTATTGCATCACCTAAGTGGTCTCTGTCCCTTCCAATCTTATCCTTCATATTATTGTCCAATAGATCATTCAAATATCAAGTGTGATTTTGAAATTCTACTACCCAAAAATCTTTCATGGTTCCCCACTGCATATAGAATGCTGTTCAAAATCCCCAGTCATCTATTTGGTCTTCTATGATCTGACTTCTTACTCTAGTCTCACTGTACTGCTTGTAAACACTGTACACTTTTCCACTTACATGCTCCCTCTGAAATACCTCCCACCCTACACTTACTTCCCTCTCCGATTTTCTTTTTACCTGCTGAAGGTTAACCTATTCTTTTAGGACCTGGTCCAAATACTTTTTCTGCCATGAATATTTCCAAGAGGCCACTACCTAGTAAAATTCAATCCTTCCTTCCTCCATATTTCCATATAATTTGATTTTTACCTATATTACAGAATTATGAATACATCCATATTAAAATTATTTGCATATATATATATCTGTCTCTTCCAGTGAACTGTATGCTCCTTGAAGACAAGGATCATGGCTTATTCATCTTTATTTTTCAAACTTGACAGTACCTATCACAGTGCCTCAGCAGTAAATAAATGTATTTTAGACAATCGCTCATGTATAATTTTGTATAATTTTTGTATAATGCAGGTCTCTATTGTATCCCACTAATCTGATGACATCTTCTTTGGCAAGAGTGTTTTATAAGGATGCAAGGTATATGATCCTCTATCCAATATTTAAACATACTTAAAAAGAGTGCAACTGACCTATTGTATTTACTGGGGAGAGGGTGTGGAACCAAAATGCCTTTGAAAGAAGAAGTAAATAATCCAGTGCAGAAATTCTACAAATAGGAATTTCTAGTGTAAACTATTTGAAGGCCTTGGTAATTTTATATACTCTGGTACAAATATTAAATGGCTATTTGTCTCGTAGGATATTTGCCATATCTCCATAATACTCTATTTAGAAATAGCTGATCAAAATGTTGAAGATAATTTTCATGGAGTTATAATGTGTTAAGATCAGTCCAACAGATTTTTTTTTTAAACTAAAAGCTGACTCATATAATATTTCTATTTTAAAGAGCCAGAAGTGCTAATGTGGCTTCATATGGTCAGTAAAATATCTGAGTAATTTGATAACTTGGGTTCTTATTCATGGAAAATAGTACATTGAGTATTCAAGGTAAAAATGGTACTGTTTTTAAAGAAATTTATTTTGTTTTTGTCCATAAAATGACATATACTGTAATAGCTGACACATTTTAAATTTTATACTCTTTATTATTCACTTAACTAACTGTATTTTCCTCTTAATTTCTCATTTAGTAAACTCCTTGAAATTCTTAGAATTCCTCGGTATTACAAGTGTTTTATTTGTATGGCATATCCATGAAGTGTAAAGCAATTATCTCATTTAGATAGTGCTTTCCCTAAAGATGCATAAAAGATTGGAATGAACATTCTATTCTCTGTTGTTTGTATAAATTATGTTCACTTATACTACTATGTACAGGGACCATATTCTTTTAAACATTTTCTACTATTTTAATATTTTCTGTAAACTATAATACTTGAAATAATGTTTAATGATTGCTACATTAGTAAATATCAAATTATATTTGTACACTCTTATTTTAAAAACATAAAGCTAGATGATAGTGACTTTGGGTATTATCTATTCTTTATCAAGTATACAAAAAAACATGTTTATGGCATTTTATAATTTCAGGACTCTCTGTTGATTTTAGAATTTCTAATTTTGCATCTCATATCAAATATAACATTCCCAATGAACCTATTTTTTACATAAAATGTTTGGAATAATTTCAGATCTACAGCAAAATTGCAAAGATAGTACAGTTTCACATACCCCATGCTCACTTTCCCCTTTTGTTAATATCTTACATAAGTGCGGTGTTTGTCACAACTAACAAACCAATGCTGATACACTGTCCTTAGGTAAAGGTCATACTTTATTCAGATTTCCTTACTTTTTAATTAATGTCCTTTTTCTGTCCCGGGACCTTATTCAGGATACATCATCCTACCTCTTTAAGCTCCTCTAGACAGTGACAATTTCTTAGACTTTCCTTGTTTTTGATGACCTTGACAGTTTTCAGGAGTAACAGTCAAGTAGAATGTCCCTTAATTTGGGATCGTCTGGTGTCTTCCTCATGATTAGACTGAGGTCATATGTTTTAGGGAGGAAAACCACAGAGGTAGAATGCCATTCTCATCACATAAAGGGAACATATCATCTACATATCTTATCACTAATGATGTTGACCTTGATTATCTGGCTGAGGTATCCAATGAAGCTAATTTTCATCATTTCAACTTATCCAGAATAAATCAGAGACTTAAGAAGGTAACTAGAAAGTTGTCAGGTAAAACTTTACTTCACCTATTTCAATTATATACGTATATACTAAGTTCATGAAGATGTTGAATTTTTTTCATTGAAATACTAAAACTGTTGGCTATTTATGGGACATGCTAAATAGAAAATATTAAAATTTTAAATAAATTTTAAATTAAAAGATTTAAATTAGGATTGTTACACTGAATAGAATTTGTCTTTTGTACAGATGACCAAATATATAAAACATTTATTAGCAACTATTATACAACCATTTTATTATATAATTTGGATGTAATATAATTTTAATCTCTTTCATTGTGATGTCTGAAAAGTCTCATTTCCAATTGTAGAACATGGCTAAGATACTTATTAAATAAATGATGTGCATAATTTCTAAGAATAGGTATGAATTAAAACCAGTTTAAAAATTTAAGTACTCCCAACCACAGAGGATTTAGGCACTGTGGAAGGGCAGAAGAGAGGATGAAAATAAATACATAAATTAAATGAAACATGACTAAACAAATGAAGTAATAATTCGTTAAAGAGATGGAAAAGCAAAGGCTGAAATTTTGAAAAGCACATGAAACAAATTCTAGAAAAACTAAGGTACCTGAAAACTATAGAATTCTGCCATTAAGTCAATTAAAATCACTTTCTTTTTTTCACGAAGCAATGAAATCGTGTTTATATATACCTAGAGTACAGTTTTAGGAGTTTATTATATAACTTGTTGGGGAGCATATATACATTTATATTGATTCTAGAGCACAAATCGTTTGGTTTTAATTTCTACTCATTTTAATTTAGTTAGATTGATTAGACTACTCTGTGATTCCATAGAGAATAACAGCCTTTATTAGAACACTGTCAAAGGAAATCAACTGGATTCTTCTGAAAATTACTGGAATAAATTGTTTTTTGTTTGTTTGTTTGTTTGTTTGTTTTTTCTTGTTCCAGAAGAAATTCACACAAGATGACTTACAACCATTGTGGTAAAGATTAGTTCAGACTAGAATCATCAATAGCTATTAAATCTAGTGGAGAAGTTTGATATAAAGCAATATATTTACATGGTCTTAAAATGTCTCTGTGCTGCTTGTTTATTAATTGAAAGAGAAAAAATAATATCTACTAAATAGAGACACCAGGCAACACATCAACCAGCAATCAAAATGAACATCACCAATAAGGGACAGAGAGACATGGTGTGCCTCTAAAATCCTAAGAAGAACATACTTTTCCTATGTATGGAATTGAATGAGCCTACATAACCTGAATCTAATTATGAGAGAAATCCAAGCTGAGGAACATTCTGTATAATAAGTGATCTGTATTTTTCATATTGAACAAGGTGACACAATGTAATGAGGAACTGCATAGGACACTAAACAGACAAGACAACTAAATGCAATATGTAATCCTGGACTAGATGGGAAAATGATATGAAAAGTTACCATTGGGACAATTGGAATATGGACTATAGACTGTCACTTAGATGAAAGTAGTATATTAATGATAAATTTCCTCAGTTTGATAATTTTACTGTGGTTATCTAAGAGAATAATCTGTTCCTGGGAAATAGTCACTGAAGTATTAAGGGGTAAAGGGGCATAATGAAACAAATGTGGTCAAATCTTTAAAATAGGAAAACTGAGTAAAGAGCACACAGGAATTTTCAGTGTTATTCTTGCAGTTATTCTATGAATTTGAAATTATTGCAAAATAAGAAGTTAGAAAAAAAGATGTTTGGGGAACCTTATCGAGAGGGTTTGTGCTGAGATAAAAATTGACCAATTACTCTACATATTAAATGAAGAAGGAGAAAGCAGACTTTTCCATGTTACTTTCAAGTCATTGGGCTGGCTCACTCTGTTGTAAATCAACTGCCATGTCCTCAGGATAGTCCACACAGTCTATGCAGAGGCTCCTCCTCCTGACATGGAGGAACTAATGTCTTAAGCTGGATTTTATTTTATGCTAAGTGAGGGAAAGGATTATTTACCAGTTTAAATTGTTTCTAGAGTATGCTAGTGATGTTTGGTTTACTTCTAATTGATCCATTTCTTCGAAAAAGATCACAAGAGAAAAATTGTGCAGTTAAAGCTGCCTGTACTTTTAGATTTAAGATTCACTTTTTAGATGTTGTTAACTTATTTCTAACCCTTCCTCATTGTTAATATTTGCCTGCTGGCACAGCCACTTCCTTTGTTTCAAATTGCCCGGTGTGGTGGGGGGAACCTCTTTTTGGAAATAATGTTGGGCCGCAATTCAAGATGGAATCAGATTTAGTGACACTTAAGATTTGGCCTAGACAAGACTGCAAAATGAATTGAAGAAGTTTTACAACTCACCAAACTGCCTCTGCATTCATCCAGGAAAAAATGTTCCAAAGTGTTCAATCTAGCTTTTGAGAAATATTACAGTTGTAAAATCTGTGACACCAGTAATAGTTGTTCCGAGCATGGGTTTTATTTTACTAAGTTGTTTACCTATGCCAATGTTTAAATGTACTTCTGTGCAAAAAGATGTGGACAATAGTTCTCTTTATAGAAAAATCAATGCACTTAAATAGTAATAAAATATAACAAGCGTGTACATGTACATGTATTATGCAAATACGAATAGATCTACACAGGGCCAGATGTGATCTAATCATTCTGGAAGTTCTATTTAGGTACATGATATTTAAAAATGCTGAATAGGCTTTTTCCCTCAGAGCGAAGCCATATATTTCACGTCACTATTAACAAATTATATTTGACATCTAATTTTAAAATGAAGTTACTCTAATCTAAATTAATAGCGCAACAACAAGGATAAGCACTGAAGCCTTTCATAAGATAAAATGGATTTTAAAATTCTAGAGTGTTTTAGTTACAAATAATTAGAAATGCAATTTAGAACATTTAAAATGTATTTCTTTCAATGGTTAATTACATCAGAATAGCTATCGTTCCAAATGGTGATGGATTAATAAATTGTAATAATCATCTCTCTAAAAATTGGATTGCAATGTTTTAATAAGCAGTCTATATGACTAGAGAAGCCTATTTTTTCCAACCCTGGAAATTAACTTTAGCAAAGTACTGGGCTGGCATATACGGTGATGCATATAGATTCATGCATACAACGGATAAATATTATGTGTATATATGTACACACACATAATTATGGTCTTGTAAAACAGAATGAGATTCTAAAAGGCATTTGAATTGTAATGTATGCTACATCTGTAAAAATTCAGGTAGTAGAGTAGATTTTACTAGACTACATATCGCTTCTCAAAATTATCTCAGATTTGTGATGGCATAGTTTGGGTCTAAGTAGGTTTCTGTATACAGACTCCCTTCTCTCAATCCATAAAAGTTATCACTATTTCTACTATTAGAAACAAACAAACAACAACAACAAACAAGGAAAGAACCCCCCTCCCCCCAAAAAAATAAATGGACAGGAGAGGAAAGGAAAAGAGAAGAATATGTGAAATGGAAGTGGAAAGGAAGCAGAAATGGAAATGTATGGCAGGTAGGAGAAGGGAAGGAAGGGAAGGGAAATTCTCACATTCTTGAATGCTGTGAAAACACATATACCAGTATGCTGGACACAGGAAGAATGACAACCATTAGGAAAATGAACAACTTAAAGTTTGGTCACACCCAGTTTTGCCACCTTGCAAATAATGAACATAATTTTAATTTAAAAATCAAGGTCAGAAGAACAGATGGTATGAGAACATGATCATGAATTTGTTATGATTTTTAATGAAACCTTAGTGAACATTTATTTTATATTTTTGGAGATTACTTTTCTACTCATATGATCAGTACCTCACATACTCTCCATGGGTACTCCTTACACGGCTCCCCTACACACACATATCTGTTTCAACCAATGACTCCAGATGTCCATCTCACTCAAGGTAGTAGTTAAAAACAATTCAACTAACTCCATCCTAGAAATGATAATATCTTCATTCTTCCTTTTCTCTGACCACAATTACCTATGCTTCCAGTTCTTTCATATAATGACTCCTACTATACCTATTCTTCATTTTAAAAGGCATTTCTTTTCTGGACCCTTATACTTTGTTTTAGCTATCAGCCCATTCCTGTCCTAACTTCTTTCCCTCTTCAGCCTAGAGCCCATAGTGTATCTGTTGTTTTGTGGCAGATATTAGTGGTTGGCTAACCCAACAACCATTGCCAATTATGTTCTCCCTTACCTTTAGAGAGAGTAAACAAAATACCCACAGCATCTGTTGCAGCAAGACATGTAGCACAATTCTTGGCAACGAGATGCTAGTGAAAGTTTTCTTGATAAAAGCAACAGATAGAGCTGGCATTTCCTTTTCCCTATTCTTTCTGCTTTGAATGCATATAGAATGCCTGAAGCCCTGGGAACTATCTTGTGACCATGAATCAAAGGTGAAAAGAATGAAATTCTAGCCTGAACACACTTAAGCCGCTTAACCAATGGGAGGAACCACCTACTTCTACACTTGTTATGTGAGAATAATAAATGCTTATTTGTTTGAACCACTCTAAGCTGGGTTAGCTGTTACACCCAACCAAAAGCATTCTTATCCCCTTTTGCAATTCCCGTGCCCCATTGTACTTCTCTCAAATGTTGCTGACAAAATTCCAACTCTGAATCAACCTTATAGTCCAACTGATCCCTATATTTCTACTCAAGTTGTAGTAATTAGAGAAAATTACAGAGTCATATAGATTGATGTCATTATAAATTCATGGACTGAAACTTTAAGCCCATCATGCCTTCTGTGTTTGCACAGTCACCTTCCCGACTCACTTTAAATCTATGACCTTATCACCATCATGGCTTCTATAACCACCATTACACTGAAACTGTTTGTATCCAAGGTCACCAGCAATCTATTTATAAAATCCAAAGGACTTCTCAATACTTACTCTCCTTGTTACTACAACCAAAGGATCTCTACAGTGTCAGTGTCAACTATTCCTTACTTATTGAAACAGTCTTCACTGACTTTTATGACACTTTCCTCCTACCGCTCTGACTATTCTTTTATTACTTTAAATGGATTCCAGTTCCCCTCTGAAAGTCTCCAAATTGTCATCTATTTTCTTGAACATATTAATCACAGTAACTTTTTAAACCATAATAATTTTAAAGTCTGTGCGAGTGCCTATACCTAGATCATTTCTAGGTCTATTTCTATTACCTAATTTTTCTCTTGGTTCAGTTTCTTCATAGGCCTATTAATGTTTGATTGAATATAGACATTGTGTATGGAAAAAACTTTAGGAGCTCTGCATGGTATTTTCCTCCAGAGAGAATTCACCCTATGCTTTGCAGGTAGCTAGAGTAAAGGCAGATCACCTTAATTTAATCACAGAGTAGAATGACTAGAAGTTGAGTTGCAGTCTTTTAAAAATTCAGTCTACCTCTAGTTCATCCTCAATTCTTAGAGGGCAGATTCTTCAGGGATCCCAGTTGAAATCCTGAGGTGCTTCCAGAGACAATATCATATTTACCACTGTATTCCCAATACTTTTTCCACCGTATCTCCAAACACTTAGCACAGTGCCTAGCATACAGCACAATAAATATTTGTTGAATGAATTATCTGGTAATCAGCTGGTGAGCAGCACAGAGAACTACGTGGCTCAGTGTCCTTCCTCTATCATCATTTTTCTCTCTCTTTCTTCAGAGTAATCATGTTATAAGAAGTTCCTTATCTCCTTTTCTTGACAGCTCAATTAATGTGATTTTGGGAAATCTATCACATCTGTATAACTTAAATAAAGCCAAGTTACCCTACGGTTCTCTACTGGCATGGAGTTGCATAGAAGTAAAAATCAATTCGAATAAAACATGATTGGAAAACAATGTAAATCACTACTAAATGTTCTCCAAGGACACTGAAGGAAGATTTCATTTATAATGTACAATAAAATTGAAAAAAAAATCTATACTTTTCTCTGACCCAAACTTTCACACTCAAGAACGCACATCCCCAAAGTTTCCTCTCCTATTCCAACATCTATCCTATACAAATGGGGGGAGGAAGCAAATAGCTTTCTCCCTACCCCAATTCTTGTAAGTTCTGTGGTTCACTCTTCTCTCCCTGTATCATCTCTTTATAGTGTTGCTCAACTTAGCCTCTCTAACATATTTCAATTTTTCTGCACATCTATTTACACACACACACACACATATATACACACATATATATATATACACACACACATACACATATATATATATAATGATGTGAGAACTGACTACACAAGCAAGAACTCCTTTTCCTTTGGAAGATGGTGCTTGTGGATTGCTAAATTAGATAGTTTTTTTTTCATGTTCATATTTGTATATGTCTCCTCTTTCAAAATTTTCCTTTGGCAACTTATCTCCATTTCCCCCCTTGTTTTGTTTTAATCTCTAGTAACTCATCATATAATAATCCTAGTATAAATCCTCTATAACCAAAAAAAAGAGGAAGCAAAAGCTCACAAGTTTTAAAATTCAATTAGGCTTGCTAAAGAACATGTCATTTAAAGTCTTTAAAAATGTTTGTGAGTCCTACTGTGAGACTTCACACAGTCTTGATCTATTTCTTCATCCTCTTGTGAAACCTGTTTTTCCTCAAGTACTATCATTCAAGCCAAAAATATAAAATTCTTTTATTCGATACTATTGCTTTTAATTATTAGTATCACAAAAGTGTTTTCTGTGGTTCCACTGCAAATGTATAGGATTTTGGTGACATTACTGGCTATCTTAGGGGAGCCCAACCATCATTTATAACATTGCTTCTGTGGGAAAATGCTTTCTGGATTCCAAACAACTGACATCAAAACAAAGTTTTCCCACTTGAGTAATCAGGATTCAAACAATAATATGTCCTACATCTGTCTACAAGTCTTTTGTAAGATTGGGACTGCCTATATTTGAAAAACACATGTTGGTATGTTGCTCTTAATCAGGGTGGAGGAGGAATATTAGGATGATGAGATTCTATATCTAATTTTTTTCTTCCTAGTTTTCAATTACATTCTTCCATTCTATCCAATTAGACTCATGTCAATCCTAAAGAAAATTCTATCAGTATAACAGGTGCTTTATTTTGAATCTTTTACAAATAATTTTCAACATGTAAAACACTACTTAAGCATTCAGGTTACAGAAACCTCTCAATAATTACTGAAATCACAGTTTTTCAGAACCAAGTAGATGTACAGAGACAGATGTTTTGTTTTCACAATTGTATCTAAGGAATTAAACATTTTTCTTTCACTAGCAATGGACCTGATCAACACACTATCGTTGAATGTTATTGCCTACAGCAAAAATTAACCAAGGAGCAATAGAGGAGAAAATGGTCAATAGCTATTTCTAGGGCTAGGGATTGTAAAGGCAGTAGCAACTGAAGAATTGGATAACAAGTGAATGAGAAGTACTCTTGAGAACAGTGCTAAAATGTCTAACAAAAGAGCCATAGGTAGAGATAGAAATGAGGGAAAACTGAAATGGGACAAAGGCTTGTGAACACGCCATGGAAAAGCACAAGTACAGTGGGTTTGATGGACTAGGAAAGATGGAAGGTGAAGTGGTTGTGTTCAAATGAGAGAATTTTAGAGTAACTAAAGGAATAACAATTTCAAGTGATAAAATCTAAATTAGCGATCACTACATCTAGGGGCTCAATAAAAGGCTTGAGTCAAAGTTGACTCCAAGGATTTGAACCTAAGTTGGGTCATCACTGTTAGAGATGGAGAAGGTAGAAGGAGTAACATGCTTTGGAGGGAAGGCATACTTAGCACTGTGCCGGGACTAATCCTAAAAATGGTATAATATTAAAGGCCTATTCTTAGCTTTTTGTTAACAAGCGAGAAATGGATATGATGACACTGGCTTTTGTTTCACATTCCTTCTTCTCAAGTGACCTGATCACAAAACTTCCCATTCCCATGGATTCAAGAAGAAGAGATTCTATTTTAAGACCTCAAAAGCAGTGGCATTTTACCCTTATGTTTGATGGGTCACTTTAGAATAACCATTCAAATCTCTCATGTTCAGTGTCACAATCATCTGTATAAAGCAACCTCTGCATGACTGCTTCAAAGACATTTGTGGAGGCTACGATCTATTCAGGGGAAGAAAAGCTTTCTCAGAAAAAACTACACACTCCTGCTTGAGGTCATCTTTGTTAAATAACAGGTCTGACAAGGCTCCACAGATACTAACTCAACCTGCCATGCCAGGGTATAGTTATCTAAAGATGCCGATGTACTTCTCTGGACAGTCAAAATTGTGAAGTGATTGCTAGAGGCCTGGTTTGCTGACATTGATCAAGGTCACATTTATGTATTTGAAGTAGTAACTATGAAGTATTTTTCATTTATAGCAGTCATGCAAATTGGTCTACAGTCAACAGGCTTCCATGGAACTAAGCTATGGGCAAAAGAGTTTCTATCAAAATATTCAACATATATTTCAGAGCACTAGCAGTGTACCTAGGCCCAGATATTCTCTGTAACATCCATTTCAAAAGGGCCAAGTCAGATGAAACAGTAGTGGAATATAAGACTGTATGTGGGCTGGTAAATTACAGCTCTTTTATGTTTATGTTTTTCCTAATCAATTTATAAGATGAATAACTAAAGTAGAAAGAATATAATTTTACATTCTTTGATATCTTAATATTGCGCTTCAAAGCCACCCTTTGTTTGCCTGTTTGTTCTTTTGTTCATCTTTCATTCATTCAAATATTTCTGAAGAGCCTATTACGTTCCAAGTGACATGCTTAATGCTAGATCTACGAACATGAATAAGACATTGTGCCCCCATTGTGCTCACAGTCTAAGAGGAGAGACAGGCAAGCAAAGGGACCAACATAAAACAGTGTGGAAGTTCACTGAGGGCAACGTGATGAAAGTACCGTGGGAGGACTAAGGAGGTATATTCAGCCCTCCTGGTGGTAGGATCAAACTAAGATTTGAAGGATGAGCAGGAGTAAATCAAGTGAAAAGAATAAAGAGGGTAGTCTAGGCAGAAGGACATAGTAAGCAAAGTTATGAAAGGATGGGCAGTTGAAACAGTGGACGAGACCAGAAGCTGGAATACCATTTAGAAGATTGCTGCAGTAGTCTCAGCAAAGGTTGATGAGAGGGCAATGGTAGTTAGGAAGGCACAGGAGGACACGTTCAAGAAATATTTAGGAGGAAAATAAGCAGGATGTGGAGATTGTGAGATATGGGAACTTACAGAAAAGGAATCAAGATTCATGTCTAGTTCCTAGCCAGAGTGACTGGCTGGATGGTGGTGCTGCCAATGAAGAACCAAAAAGGAAAGGGATTTTAGAGAAAAAAGCAGATTTAGGTTCTGACTTGTTAAAGTGAAAGTGCCTGTGAGACATCCAGGTAGAATTGTCCAACAGGCATTTGGTTATATAAATCTGAAGTTCCAGGGAGAATGGTGGGCTACAGCTACAGAGTTGGGAACCATGTACATGATAGATAAAAATGCAAAAGTGGGTAACATCATGCAGAGAGACTCTCATGCAGAATGAGAAGAGCAAGGGCTGAGGGTGGAACCTTAGTCAACAAGGGCATCCAACATGCAAGGAGAAGAAGAAATATCGGTGATAGAAGAGAAATAGAAAGGTATCAGAAAAACCAGGAAAAGGGTGGTGTCACAAAAACAACACTGACGTACCATTTTGTGGAGAAATTCACAAACCACTGCTGAGATGGCAGAGATTCTGAATTTTTTTCTGGGGTTGTGCTCTAATGGCAAGGGTGCAATATCTTAATCATCTGTGCATGTCTTTTTCTGGGCTAGTTTCTGGCTTATAAGTTCTCAATGAATATTTATTGTGTGAATGAATGAATGCCTGTTAATGTGAGGACTGCATATTGTCAAGTGAAATATAAAGGCACAAAGACAAGGAAAGCATTTAAGCCATTTTTATTATGGCACACGGAGTACTGTCTTGTTGGTCATTAAATGATAAATGAAGATAATGGTAATGATCCAGTCTGGGGGAATATTTCTCAGGTATTGGAGAATATTCATCACATCACTTAAAGTGAACAAGCTGTACAGCTCATGCATACTAATCATTAATTCAACATATATAGAATGACTACTATAAATATTTGCCAGACACTGTTCTAGGCATTGGGGAGTCTTTGGATAAGTAGAAAAGTCAGAACTTTCTTCTCTCGTGGAATTTATTTTCAGTGGGGGGAGGAAGAGACAGTGAAGAAATAATTCGATGGCAGGTGGTGATAAACATGAAGAAGAAAAATGAGGTAGGGTAAGGGGGCAAAGACTCGGGGTACTAGCATACGATTTACACTAAAATCTAGTTATTGCTTATTTCTAACATAAAGATAGTTAGAAATTTTATTAAAATATGGAAAATGAATTTAAGAACCAAATAATTTGGGGGAAATTACAATAATAGTAATAGTTGAATTATAAAAAAACTTAGAAAACAGAAATGAGATGGGTCATAAAAACTGCAATAGAAAGCAAGCGGCTCTTTTAATGAGCAAATCTGGTTTTGATACTGCTCTGAGTTTACCTGAATGAGTTCTTACTCCAGATCTTTTTCTTTTTCCCAAACATTGCCCAAAACAGGGGTGGGGTGAATAAGAGAAATTACATAGAGACAGAGCTTCCACAGAATGAACCCTGGGAGTTGTGGAAGTAGAAGAAATGATTTCCCTTGGCAGACTGCATTGTTATCGGTACTGGCATCCTTTGGCTAATTGGAATTCCAAAGTACAAAGATAATCACTTAAGTAAAATAGGATTATGAATTGCAATTGATATGGATGAGATGTTCAGTCCATTTAATCTTGGTCATTACTCAGGCTTGTATCTTAGGTTACTTAGAATTCTTTCAAATGCATTTCTATACATATTAGGAAGGGAGAGCATTCTAGAGGAGATTCAGGGACAAAAGAATCCCCCATCAATCTATTTGCCTTTATCTGGTCCAAAACTTCGGTGGCGCAGGAGCGGGGGTATGGAGGTGCAGAGGGACAGAGAAAGGAAAACATTCAAATTTTTCACTAATTTGATTTCCAAGTGTATAGGCAATAAGAACAAATGTTTTATAAGAATAGACATCCTCTTTGCCTCTAGGCTGAAGTTAATTGTTATTGTTTGTGAAAGCCTGGTGAGACAACAGAGGTTTTCCTCAACCAGCTGCCCTTTTCCTGGAATCGCCAAAGGCATGAAAGGGAATAGCAGAGCCTTAGATAACAAATCAGGCAAGCCCTGACTGAATCTGTTTTGTAAAGAGGTAAAAAGCCTTCCAATGGGTGCTTGTGATCCAGTCTGACTTTGGGGCACCTTCAGTTCAGGACTGCTGCTGGTGAGCAGATATGTCCCTATAGGAGGCATTACGTAGTGAACAACAAAAATCTTCATCTATTCCCCCAAATAGGAAACGGAGGGGTCCGGAGAAGGAGGGAAATGTATCTACTGATTGTGGTAATGCAATGATGGTGCTCCTTCTCCTAGGAAAAACAAGAGCACACAGAATATTAACAAGGAATGTAAGGACAAAAAGTCAGGGTTCCATTTGCCTAAAAGGCATATTGTACCTCAATAGTCAGTAAAACCCAGTTCTTGCTTTTGCCTCTCTGAAATACAGAATTAGGTTAACTAAAGTGCTAATGAAAGCAGTCATGATTTTTAAGCAAATGGACCTCAAATTACGAACTATGTAGTTACAAATATTTGCTGACTGAATGGATCAAAGACTCATTCATCTGCTATATAAACAATTTCATTATGAAACTTAGAAACTGAGAGTCTGCATACTAATCAGAGATATAAGTTCTGTAAAGAGAGGGAAAAGATTATATGGGGTTCAGGTTTGTCACATGTGGGGATGTGACAGCAATTTGAATGCATATCTAATCCTGAGATTTTATGTTATGGTAATAGAAAAAGTGCTAGAATAGCCATCAGAGGATGTGAGTTCTAGCATCAACTAATGAGGTATGTGAAGCTGCACAAATCTTTAACCTTTAATGTGAAAGGAAGGAGTTGGTAAATGTACTTTAAGATCATTTCCACCTTTAAATTTCTATTATTCTAGGACCTATATGCAAATAATTTTTATCGGCAGATATCCACATAGTTTATTAATCACACGCTTCTTCTATGAAGGATACTTAGTTAAATATTTCTACCATTAACAGTTCCCATACATTTGAAATTGTTTATAACTTGAAAAGAGAGCACATAGTTGATGCTCAATAAATACTTGCAAGTGGAATAAGATTTTATAATTTCTTAGAAATAAATGAATATTTTCCTGTTCCAGAACTATCACCAGTCACTTAACTTTGGAGATGAGGCAAGGTAAGGAATGTGTATGTGGGGAAAGGGGGTTGATGAGTGGGGAGAACTTACTACAGAACAAATATTTTCCATGACATCTTGCAAATATATTCCACAAATGCAATGACATTTACTTGTGCTTCATAAGTGAACACAGTCAAAGTAAGATGAAAATGGCTTGTTGATGAAGCAAATAACCATGAAGGACATTTTTGTATGATATCTATTTTAAATGATTTTGTACCATCTCTCTCTAGCTTGTATCCCACGTTACTATTGAAGACATTGTTGCTCTTTGTTTTCCATCTTAAACTTCTTCATTTTGTCATAATGAAATCTTTAAGATATATCACATTTTCTTTCTGTCTTGGCTTCTAGGAAGCTCAGAGATAAATTTAATGCTCAATAATAGCAACCATTCTTAATATAAATGTCTGGAGTAATTGTCTACAAGTTTCTCTCTAATTTTTAATCTTATCTTCATGGACTTTTGTTGTAAGCCACCTGAAATCTTTCTGGGAAGTAGATGAGGGTTAAATTAATGCATACAGAAAAGACAGGAAGGAAAGGAGGAAGGGAGGTAGGAAGGAAGGGAGAGGGAGGGAGGGAAAGGAAAGAAGGCCAATTTAGATGGGAAGAGGAAGGCTAAGTCACTAGTCCTTTTAGAATTTAAATCTAGGAAAATAATTTGGCAGAATGGAAAAAGGTAATTACCTGCTTAGGGTGCAATCAACATGAATCCATGTTCAATCTAGGGGGCAAAACATTTATATATGTGGAAATTAGGGTATACTTTAAAATCATGGTCTGAGAAAATTGATTAGAAATAAATCAGCTTTGAGTAATTAATTCCAAAAAAGCACTGTTAATAACTGCTAACTAGATGTGGAACACAGAGACTGATATAGAATGTAAAATTCAGTGCCTTCAGTCATCACTGAGACTACACAGAGTAACAGGAAGTTTAAAGAAAAATAAGATAAAACATTTTTGAAAATGCAACATTTGGAAACTCTTTGAAGTTGTACAATTTTAACAGTTTCCTTAAAAAAAAAAATATAGTCTCTACATACATCAAAAATCCTTTTTATTTCAATTGGAAAAGACTAAAAAGAAAAGAAGGTCTAAGGATAGCTAAGATTAAAGTAAAACTAAATAACATTCTTGTTATCCATATTGGGTAGGTGAATTTCTTGATTTGCTTTTAGAATGGAACAGTGGAGAAAGGGGGAGAATGAATGTGTGGAAAGAATAAAATCAACCTAAGGGGCTGTAGAAAAATGAATAACAAATAAGCTATTTGACAAAGATTGACAGATGGATATCTGGGCCACCTTTTAAACAGTAACCTCTGTTGAAAATTAGTGGCAGCCTTATCAATCACAGTCACCAGTATAATTCATCTTAGGCTCACAGAGGGCTATGCACAGACTACTATTCCCTTAAACATTTAAAAACCATTTTAAAGGCATCTAAGCATTTTTTAAAGACAAGACAGAACATTTAGCTGGTGAACAATATGCAGCAATGACTAATCTTCTAGCTGTTCTTGCAGATCCAGGTGACTTACAATGTATTTGTTCCAGGAAAGCTATCCATAAATTTGATATTTTTTTCTTTAAAACAGAGATGCTTTAAATGCAATCAGGGAAATAACTAACTAAAGTAACCCTATAATGAATATCTTCTTAAA
Organism: Pteropus medius; assembly: GCF_902729225.1. Classification (NCBI taxonomy): domain Eukaryota; kingdom Metazoa; phylum Chordata; class Mammalia; order Chiroptera; family Pteropodidae; genus Pteropus; species Pteropus medius. The sequence continues at coordinate 2,668,499 of NW_024342257.1, forward strand.
GTAAGAAATCCTTGAAGGTGAAAAAAACTTAGCTTTATCTCTAGTTGGGTAAAATAATATTTTCATTTATTGAATTTGCTTAAACAGGGACACATTTGTATACTACTGTGAGCAAAAATGAAGTAGCTTGACCTGGCTTACATAACTGAAATTGCAGCCATTAAAATATACTGTTCAGAATATTCAATTCTTTTTTATAGGTATCAGAGAATATATAGCTAACTCTCAATTATCGAGGCTAATGGAGAGGAACACTGGCATGGCTAATTTAAAATAGCAAATAATCTAGAAATTATTTATGTTGATTTGGAAAGCCATTTTAAATCTAAAATTAACTTTGAGGTATGAATCACTATTCAGAAAGATTAGAAACTGAGCTGGCATCAGGAATTCTGAGGGCTGAGCAAACTTTCTTTGTAGATTCTCAATGCTTTCTTATTCTTTCTTCTAGAAATGGAGGAGCTAGAAGGTACTCAGCTATTACCTTCAGCTACAAAGGAAAGCTTAATAATAGGAAGGGCAAGAAGAGTCCTGGAGGATGATAGCAAAAAAAAAAAAGTTTCTTAAAAAATCACATATTGTCTCATTTGGGAGTTTCCTAGCTCATTTAAGGAATGAAGGTGGATTCACTGCTACTCTAATACATAAAATCTAATACATGCTGAAACCCACGGCTTGAGAACCCAGCCTGATTAAATGGACACTACTGAGAGAAAACTAGATGGCAATATATATTTATACATACATATGTATATATACATATGTTTGGAAATATATATATGGAAATACACACACGCACACACACACACACATATACATACATATACATAATTTTAAAACAATTGGGAAGACTTTTTATTAAATTTTGCAGGTGATTTCCAGTAGGAATTAATAAAATATCAAGCTGTTCTAGGGATCCTTCCCCATTCTGATTTTTCAATGTAGCCCTATGCCATTCCTTTATCTCCTCCATTTTTAGAGATACATGTAAATAAGCTACTGACTTTAGATCTATATAAGAAATAAATGTCAAAATCAAGAACTCACTGTTTATGTACATTTATCTCATACTGCCAGTTCTGCTTACCAAATGTAAGATAGAATAAAATAAAATTGTCTACTGGACACTTAGAATCCATGCCAATTTCCATGGCAAGGAGCAGCAGGCCTTTGTATCCACTAAAAATTTAAGAAAAGCTTGATAGCATTCTGACCCCAAGACTTCTACTCATGTGATTTGCCATACAAGACTGCATTCCTCATCCCAGGGTCAGCAGAAATTGGCCCAAACTAACAGTTCCATTCATTTTCAGAGCTACCTGATTTTGCAGGTGAGCAGTTCTATCTCCATTGAGTTCCACTTCTGTGGCTAACATCTTGCTTACCCTGTAACAGACATCTCTCTATGCAGGAGTCTGATGAGCATCAGCACCGGGAGTCTTAATTCAGCATTTGGCTCTGTATAACATTATTTTGCTAGTTTTGACATTGTCCAAAACTAGCAAAATAGAAAAATTACATTTTTGCCTATAGGGTTTCCTTTAATAGAAATGGGGCTAAAGAAATGTGAAGATGATGTTTGTAAATAGAATTTTTAAAAATCATAAAAGCCATTGGTTTGTGTGAAACTAAGAATATATCTATCTGACTAAAGCCTTAGCTGCTCAAATTTTTATTAGCAATACATTTTAGTAACAATTTATAAAATTACATTGCCCCCCAGCCCCTAGAAATCCTTGCATATACATTTTTTAAAGCTGGAGAAAACTATCATCACTTTATCCAGAAAGGTGTCCTTTTCACCCCCTCTTTTTTGGTCCTGTCAGTGATTCTCAACCTTACAGATGAAAGATACATAAATTATACATCATTGCTATGCTTTCTGAAAGTTGTGAGTGAGATGGTTTGAATTGCTCATTTTTATTATTTCACTTAAAAGGGGAAAAAAACAAACAAGAATCGAGATCGACTATTGAGGTCTTTTAAGTAATTTTCTTCTTCAAAACATGGAAAAAAATGTTTATAAAATAACAACAGAATTAGACTTGCTGCCTGACCTCAGTGAATGAGTTCAAATGCTGCATTTACTGAGTTCACATGCTCTGCAATAATTTATTCCATGTTACTGTGAACTAGCATAGTGAAATGTGTTTGAATGGGGACTCTGGGAAAAGCAGTGTTGAAACAACATAAAAATTAATCCAAAAGATGTGGAAATGCTTCCAATTTTGGGTTATTATGAGTGAAAAGGAAGACAAAAGAAAAAAATCAAGTAGTAAGAAATTCAAGGAAAAACGGCAAAAAGTTTAATTAGAAAATTCTCTGAAAATAAATAATGTAATATTTGTAAGATAAATAAACTGCCCTGCCTCCTCTGTGAAGCCTTCTTGGCACACTTCAAACTGCAGTGATTGTGTCCTTCCCTGAGGTCCTATTGCCATAATAGTTATTTTTTTGCATTAAAAATGTGAACACATCATACGATAATGAATTGAAATGATTCTGAAAATTCTAGGATATACCAGAACCTTTACAGAACATTTTAGTACACATTTATTGTTGTGCATAATTGTTTTGTTTTTGTAAGTCTTCATTCCCCAAGGAAAGAGAGCATGCTCTCTACTTTTATACTTCTCATAATACTAAGCTCATAATATTTCCTCAGTAAATACTATTGATTGAATACATTCCTGTCCTGATGGTTATTTTATATGTATAAGTATGATCCTTCAGAAGTAGAGTTCAATGATCCAGAACCTTTCCGGAATGAGAGGCTCTTTCTTTGTTTTGCTATATAAGGGAAACAGATTCAAAGTGGTATTACAAAAGAGTGCTTTACATCGAAACAAGTCCTGTGCCAAAATTAGATTTAACAAATGTTGTTTTTCTGTCATTACCTAGCATTCTAGCCCCTTCCAAAGGAAGTTTAAGCTCTGTTAATTGTAAACTGTGCTGGGTATGAGCTATCTGCATTTAGAGAACAAATCCATGGCTTCCTAATGTTTGTTACTTTATAATGTAATGACTTCATATATATTAACCACAGATATGAGAGGATGGCGGTGGGCTAGTGGTAGGGAGCAGTAGGTGCAATTAAAGAGGTAGCACATGCAGGTTTGCTGGCATAACTCTCCGCTGCACAGAGTTCCTGACGACGCAAATTAGGCAGGTCTATTAAAATTTTTATCCATTCTCTATATTAGATATGTAATCTCATCAGTCTCGATAAAGGTCAAGAAACTGAAAGTAAATCAGTGCATACAGTAGTATGCTTTAATTCCCTTCATTTATAATTAAGATTCTCCATTACAGCATTTTAAACTCTCATTTTGTCAACTCTAAATCTATTCAAGGAATGAGGAATGAGCAATTCCTTAATAAAGCAAAGTATTTAGATTAACAGTAGTGTGGTATCTAAGAGGAGGAGTGCAGTATACTAGAAATAAGGGCGGTTCAGATTAAAGGGCAAGTGGGAATAAAGATTTTTATGAAAGGTCATGAGTTTTTGTGTTTGTTTGTTTGTTTTTTAGATATGGTACATCATCTACTTCTAATTTTAAATGTTTAAAAGATAGAGGAGAGTATAGGGAATTACTCGTGGTAGTGATGGTTTCGATTGGGGATAGGTAGGTATTACCACAGATAACTGATTACATGAGGGCGCCGTCAGGGAAGAATGGTGCTGACTGGAAAATTCTGCCAACAGGAGCTGCAAAGGGCAACTACATGATCCTCTTCACCACAACCATAATTGCTGGCTCCACAAATCCCACCCTTTCTACTTCCGGCTTCCTTTCACTGGCCCCGGCTTCTCTTCCATTCTCCTCTCAGCAGTCCTCAACTCATCCCCAGTAATCCAACCATAGGTTTCTAAGGGCTGCATAATCTGTTGGAGAATTAATGGCATCTATAGCCTGACTTTATGAAAAGTTGCCATAAAATTAGTCAACTCTGAATCAGAAGCAGAAGACTGTCTTTTCTAAAATGGAATAAAATGGTTTTATCTGAATACCAGCTCTCCAGCACCACAAACATGGAGACTTCAAGGATGGAGACTTCCTGGAAAGCAAAGTCATTGTTTTAACTGTCACGTACACAAAATGATCTCTTTTGAAGCATCCACCATTTTAGAAAGTTTTCAGAATAAGATATAATTATGATTACCTCTCATAAGAAGGCTAGATAATCAGAACCTCATCAGAAATAAAAGTTACATTAAGATACGAGACCATTTTATTAAGTACCAGAATAAAATGCCTTTGACAAGTAAGTAGTGTTTCAGTTTTTTCTCTAAAAACTATCGAGAAAAAAATTTTTAATATAAAGCTTTAAAAAATATAACATTTAATTTATATTATATTGAAATAATTGTCTATATTATGTGATATTAGAGGACATATTCCATAGCAATGTATGGTATCTATCACGTATTTCTTTGTTTTTCTTTATGGGTCATAATGTGTAAAAGTGTCAAAATCGTTCTTAACTCCAGTCCCATAGGCTCTGTTTGGACCACTAATTGTAGTTTGCCAAAACTTGGTGTATGTATATCATTGTCCAGCACTAGGAAGAGCATATTGAATATTTATTTTTAAAAAATGAGTGAATGTATTCGATGGATGACTGTATAAGCAATGAAGAAATAACAAAGATAGCATGGTTGGTGTTCTTCAAGCACTAATGGGTAAAGAAATGAGACAACTGGATAGAAGTATATATAAAACCAATGACAGTCAAGGTTAGAAGACTGAGAGGAGGAGAGTTGGAATGACCAAAGAACGTGTGACATTTTAGCTGACTCTTGGATAGGATTTTTAATGAAAAGGTTCAAATGAGTTCTAGGTAGAAATCAGTTCTGATAACTTGAATTAGAGAAGCAATTTGGGTACTCATGGATGAATATATGTAGTCATTTCTGAATCTCTTAGAAAGTATAAACCGAGAGTTATGTCACATGCTGAGGTTATAATTTTATTTCCGTCTAATTCACTACCTGCAAAAAATGCCATTAGATAGCCAGAAACATTATGCTGAAAATCAAGGAAGTTATTTTTCTTTGAATGAGGATGATGAATTCAGTGGTGTGCTTTTTGGTAACATACAAATGGCACCGTTAATGCAATGAGATGAACAAAGCATTGGAGCCACGACAAACCTTGGCAGGATGGTTGTTAACTATAATCAAAGCAGTACATTACCTAAAATAAGAGACAACTGGCAGATATACAGAGCCACACCAACTCACCAAACCATTTATAGTCTGATAAATAGGAAGAATAGTGACAAATCAGAGATCCTAATAGTGAAACAGCACATTAGTATTTATATACAATTTATTTGATATTTTTAGTATGTTAGTATAGAAGTGGTGTTGGCTTTAAACTGCTGTCCATTTAGGTTATAACAGACATGGGAGTTTTTCTTTCTTTCTTTTTTTAAAGCAGGAACTTCCTGAAAAGATAAATTTGAAGAATGTTCTTAGGATTGATGAGAAAAAAAAAAAAGCCCAACCTCATTTGCTGCATTATGCTTCAGTGATCACTATGGCAGAATTGACCTTTCTTTATTAAATATTGCATATGTTCATTCTTTACATGACATCCAAATGAATTGAAAATGCAGTGAGGCTATTGGCTACATTACTGAAAACTCTAGGATGCTCTTTTACACAGAGAAGGTCATTCAGTTCTTGTTTTCCCTCAATCCAGAGATAATATGCACAATCTAGGATGTTTTTAAAGCTACTCAGATGGTCTATTGCATCCAGTTGTCTTTGCTAACACTGCCTCTGAGTCTTGGGTTTTTCTCCCTATGCAACATGATGATGAATGCTTTTTCCCTGGCTATTGCTCCCTGTTGAAAGTTACCATTGTCAGAAGCATGGCTTAACACGACTAGTGTCATACTTTATAATGATGATGATTCCAAAAAAGACATGAAACTGAAAAGAAAGAGCAGCAGCAGCCATAGAAGAGGAGGCCTGCTCTGCAATGTAGGCATTGCAAGATCTTTAATTGTAAAATATAACTAGAACTTGTAAAGACATAATTGTCCATCACTGTTTGAACTGATAAGGATGACGATTTTATATCTGATCCTCTAAATTTCCAATTAGGAAAGACAATATAGGTAAAGAGTTTCCTGGCATTTGACTAACTGAACTACAATTCTGACCTATGTTTATCATAGCCGTGTGATACATTTTATACTATGGCAATGTGTCTATTAGTGATTCACTTTTAGAGAACCACATGACAATCCGGTTTAGGTTGCAATAAAGAATGTAGTGGATCTCATGCTCATCCTTTGGAAACACTAATCCCTGAAAAACTTCAAATTACGGTAGTTTTTTCTGTTACAAAATCTATCTAGGTTTCAACAGAAATGCATTGAATATGGATTTCTCCTCTCCATTTTACCTGGCATTACTTCCAACACAGAAACTGACCAAGTAATAGTCAATTACTGTCATTGTATAGGTGAGAGAAACAATAAGTGCAGGATCTGCTTCACAAAGGCAGCTCCTGTGAGCAATGACTTATTTATCACAGACATTCATATGGATGCTAGAAAACAGATCCAGGATGCTTGCCTGGCAGCTGACTTACATGAAAAGGACTTTTGAAAGCCAATAAAAACATTATAATTTTCCTTACTGTCATACAAAAAAACTTGTAAGATACCGGAAAGTAAAATAATCTATTCACACAACATGTATTTTCAAAAGCATCATTGGATCCAGATGGTCAACAATGGCGCAGGGCAGCCTAAAATTGTGACAGGCTGTATATTCCACATTTCATCAGAAGAAGAAAAAGAAAAGTAAAAAAAAGCCCCAAAAGCCTAAGGGGGTGGGGGAACCTCTGGGAAGACAAGTAGGCCAAAACAAATTCTTTCTCATTCCAGTAAAATTTCTACTATGTGGCTTAGCTATGACATGAAGCGCTGTGACAAACTTAAGACAATTTCATAGACAATTATCAGAGATATTATCATAAACATATTCCCCGTTTTACAAGAACTTGAATATAAAGTATAGTTAACAATGAAAGTAGGCTGAACATAATAGAAATATGTTTTTGATGGTTCAAAAGGTACTTGGGGCATTACACTGCCTCAGGGTCATCATTATGCACATCAGTCATCTCACTACTCTGGCAGCTGTGCAAATGTGCTGGGTAACAGAGTTCTTCAGTTTAATAAGAGGCTACCTAACATAGCCGACTCTATTTTGAAAAAGAAAAATTTGAAGCAGACTGAATGCATAAAATTAGACCTATGGCATTTTAGCCTGTTTTTCCATAAAAATAATTGTTAATGGATAATTATTTCAGCCCTCCTTCCTTTGTGATTTTCTTATTCTTGCTGTTGGGTTCCTCTTAATTTTCTTTCTGGTCCATATTTGTTCTCTACCTCCTTTTAACTAATTCTTCACCCAGTCTTCCAACTTCTTCATTGACCTGAGCATTCTATCCAGGGCTTCTTTCCTTATTTGGTGAATTTCACTTCTCCATAGACTTCCTATGCCATTGCTTTTATCATTAAAGGGAAAGTGGGGAGAGAGTGTAAATAAAAAGTTCTGTTTGTCACCTGTTGAAAGACTAGACTGAGAACCAAGAGACCTGAGTTCTAATTTCCACTGTTATTAATTTGATGTGTTGACCTGGAGTAAATCACTTTATCTGCTCTGGACCTAGTTTGCCTCCTCTGGAAAATAAGAGATTTGGAACAGATGATATACCTCCAAGAGCCCTTCCAGCTTTACCATTCTCAATCTATGATTTTATCAGCAATTACACAGGATAACAGTTACGCAGGACAGTTCAAATACATGTAGACCTTGCCTATAGACCTCGGTCTGCAAGTAGATCTGTTTAGAACATATGTCAACTCATTGTGAATTCTTTTATTATTAGCCCTTGGGAGTGTTTCTACTCAATGTATGGTTTCTTGAGGAAAGGGACCATCTCTTTCTTTCTTCTTCTTTTTTTTTTTATTATATTTAAGCCACTTTTATTTGGGTTTTCCTGTAACAGTTAAATCTATTCACATGACTGAGAAAGAAGCAAGAAAAGCAGAGATGAAGGTACAGCCAGGAATAAGGAATGTACATTTATCTTACGTTCACTTATACCAGGTTATTGAGGACCAAGAACACCACTCATAGCTACTGATAAAGCACATACATGCGAAGTTTTAGCTTTGTCTAGACAGCCCTGTATTCTGGGATTTTCATTTTCCTTTCCAGCCTTAGTTTTCTTCAGAGAAGACTTAGCTGATTCCACCCTATTCCTGAGCAGATACGCTTTAGGATTAATTTACATCTGCCTTTTCTACCAGAGAGTGACCACTATGGACACAGGACTCTTGTCTATCTTCATTTTCATGACTACCTAACACTCTGCAAAACGGAAAGGGACCATTTTTTATTCCTCATAGTATCTCCAGCACTTAGAACAACAGTGCCAGGTACTTAGTAACAGTTAATAAATGTTCCTTTTACTTGGTGTTTTCTCATCTCACAGCATTTTCTGTCCATAAAATGTTTGTATAAGTTTATCTCATTTCACTTAAACTATTCTGTGTCTATGTTTTCTATTTAGTTACCGATAATATCCAATTATTTGGAAGTTAACATTTTCCTGTAAAATGGCAGGGCTAATGGGAACAACACTATTTTCAGAAAGAGACTCGACTGACTCATAAGGGAATCAATGTTCAACTCCTAAATAATTCACTAAAACTTACTGCTAGGACTCTGTACCAGGATACTACTTGTGTTAGTAGGAATTCGGTTTCTACTTGAAATTGTGACTTTCATAGTAAGAGCTTAAAAAGCCATGACTTTTGGAAATGCATTTGGAAAGGCAGCTACAGAAATAATAAAAAGTTTTAATAACATATTTCTGCTGCTCAAATTCCAGAAGTAAACCTAAAGTGGTATAATAAAAATGACTGTCATAACTTACACTTAACATCAATGATAGGATTTTAGCGCGGGAACTCTGTTAAAAAAATCCTCAGAGTCATGCATTAATCTTGCAAAAACAAGAGATAAAAATCTGCAGACCAGTTATAGATGTCAAAATACTGGTATTTGTTTGGACCACTTTATTTAAAAAGTAGGCTTTCTTTGCATCTTAAACTTTACATTTCTAATATTTAATGATGATTAATTGTAAAGAATACATGTAAGACTATAATACAGCTAAATGATGCATTTGTAATTCATGTGAAACAACGTAATTAGTTCTCTAAGGGCTCATCAATATATTATTCTACTAAACAGAATATTTGAAAGTCCCACTTGAGTTTTAAATGCAATATGAAGCCTTTATTTTAAGCATGGCTTCCTCTGTGTAATATTCTCATAATTATTTCCCAGCAACAAAAAATATTAGATTGATTGTTTTTATTCTAGCTGTTAGACCCACATGCTACAAAGAAAGCAACTCCACGAATTCATTTATTTCAATACAAAACTGACAGATTAGGAGAGCTATGCTTAAAATAAGAAAAAGAAAATATCTGAGTTCAAAAGTGTTCTAAGAGGTAAAAAGTTGAACTAAAATCATTATTTAAAAAGCCCACACTTATTAAAAGCCATAATATATTTCTATTGCTCCCCCCACCATGATGAAAAACCTCTATCACTCAACATAAAAAAAAAAAATAGATGTGAGCTTTATGTACAGAATTTGATTCATGGAAATAAATTACCATCTTCCAATATATAGCAACATTTTTGTATATACTAAGAAAAAAACAAAAGGTCATAATTCTTCATTTTGATACATGCTCCTGTGTACAAGATAAACTCCTTAACACATATTTGTATTTTAAAACAGTATCAGTATATATTGGCCAAACTTTTAGATATGAGTTAATGTAAGTCATCCACCTTACACATCTCATGAAAGTTCTACTTTTTCTTGGAGCTACTGTCTTAATTGTCTCTATAAATTCTAAAACTTGAAAAAATACACAGTGCTGTTGAAAAGAGACTGGATGAGATCATTCAATACCTATTTCTTCTAGGCTTCCAGGTAATCTGATTTTTAGCTGCTGTTCTTAGTTTATTTAGAAAATCCACGACTACAAAGAATAGTATTTATCTTTGTACAGTGGTTTGCCAATGTGCCCTGCTCTATAGGAGGAGAATCCAAATTAGCGGGCACAAAGCCATAGGGGAGCAGGCACTTAAGTGCTGCCAAAATGGGACCAATAGGACTTTTATTCCTGATGCTGGATTTGGGGAGGGGGTTCGGTGGGGGAGTGTTTGCTAAATTAGTTTCAGACAATGGCAGCCTGCAGCATTTCCTGTACATTAGCCACTTTCTTTATTGAAGAGTAGAAAATAGAAGGTTGGAGTAAAGAGCAAAGGAAAGAAATGGATAAAAAAATGGGTTCAAAAAGACCTGGCATATGTGCAGGAGTGGAAGGAGAAGATTTAAGAACACTTGTCTCAGGATCTCTGGAAGGCACCTGCAAGGAGTAAGACTTAAGACTTACGTACATCATCAAAGGACTAACACTTGCCATTTCGGTCACTTGCAAACTGTTTAATAATACTTCTCCCATTCTGCTCAAAAGTATCATTGAGTGGCCACAGTGGAATCTGTGTACTCATAAACAATATTACCTAAGACTAGAATATGTATAACAAGTGGTACTGAAATAATGGACAGAAAGGTACAGTGTAAAAGAGGAGAGAGCTTTTTATTAAGCTAAGCAGTTCATTCTTTGGTTATGTAAAGTCCAGGATAATTAGTCTGGCCCTTCAGAGGTGCTGTAAGGACAATATTGAAGACTTGAATACTTTCCCTCAGAGCATAACTGAGAGTCTAGTTTGGTTTCAGAAACCAAACTGGCCCCTTATGAAATTCTCCTCAAGAAGTGTCTCGTGCAGTGATACACATAACTAGGCACTCTGCCATCCTCTTGAGCCAGAATTGCCCTTGTTCGGTTTCAGAGGAGTTCCCTAGGGGGCTGACTGAGTTGGGACCACAGTAGGCTTGAAGCATTTAGGAAAAAGATCAGTTTATCTTATACATTGGGGTCTCAGAAGGTGAAAAGCCCCCAGAGACCAACCTGACAATCATACTAACTGTGTTGGGCTTTAACAGCTGTGGAACCTATGAGCAGTACCGTGCGATTCAGCAAGAGACAGTTCTCAGCTCGTTCTTTTACCCAACTTAATTTTATCCAGCATTTTTACACAATACTTTTTACATAAGACATGTAAGGAATATCCGATAAAACAAATGTCCAGTGGAAACAGTGGGGAATGTAGTCCTAACAAACAGCTGTCTCACTTCTCCTATCTACAGACCCAGAGTAAACCTATCGCTGAATGCTGGGACCACTCTCCTTAGATGCCCTCCCCCGCCCCGCCCCCTGCCACCAGTTGGCAGGAGAGCAAGGGGAATTTGGTAAGGACTTTCTTTCATGCTAATCACATTAGTGTGGGACTTTGCTCAGTGGAGACTAAAAGATAGCCGTGTTGATTCATAGTTATGATTATAGTTATATTACCCTCCCAATAACAAAGGAGTCAACAACTACAGATTATTCATTAATGTATCATAATTGTGTGCTTACTTTTCCCTGGCCATGCTATTCTAGGTGCCTCATTGACAAAATACAACATTTGTTTTATTAAATGACCCTACTTCCAGAAACCTAGTCAATTTACAAGTAATGAACAAAGATGTTTTAGAAGACAAAGAAACAGCTGAATCAATCCCAGACTATAAGTGGGGATTTAACAGAAATAGGCCTCCTTGATCTATCCATGTCATTTGAACTAATATGAAAACATACTCCTCTCTCCCCTCGGATCCACCTTCTGATATTTGTCAGATCCCTGACCCTAACCACACCTAGGACCAGTGACTGGCCTCCTCCTCACTTGCAGATAGTTCCAGGCTGTTTCTTCTCTAGACATTACCTTCTTGTCTCTCAGATTTGTGACCTGACCCCTAGATGTTAGCATTTACCCCACTCTATGGGTTAATCTTCAGGGACCTTCTCTGGGGGTTCACTTGACCCACTTTGATCCCATGACGATCTCAGATACACAACAGCTAACACATTTTGCCTTTTGTAAAATGTATACTTTTTCACATAACAACTCTCAGACTAGGATGCATCTAACAACCAATGATATGCTGTGGTTTAACTGGCAGCATTTCTTTCTTAATGGGACATAAATTAATGTCTATCTTATAATCAATATCATTTTAGATTTAGTGATGTATGGTATAAAAGTATAAATGTAGTATCTCAAGTCCCCTGATGTAATGGCTCAATATACAGAATATTCTGTGCATGATGACTGTAGGCTGCACTGTCCTCCAGAGATTACTTAGAGGCCCCTTCTAAAGAGGTACCTTATATATAGGCCACAATGCTTGGTATCATATGATCCCAATCACAGTAGGTTACATAATGGGTAAGTGCCAAAGGAAAATGTCTATAGACTACCGGGAGAGCTCTTTCTAGCAGGAATCCTCTGTTCTGAACCAAACCAACCAAATCTTTCTGGGGAAATTTAATGAGACACACACAGAAAAGAATATAAATGGTAGGTAGCAGCAGATGCTAAGAGAGATAGAAGATGTTAAGCAAAAGTGACATAGCAGTAGAAGCCATGAATAAGCAGACACCTTGATGCAGAAATAGCAGAGAGTAAATTCACTGTCAGGGAGCACAAAGAAGAATTAGATAGAAAAACAAAGTGGAGTAGCTGAGTCACTATAACGGCAATGTATGAGAGTAGATGGATTAGTAAGGCACAAATGGAGTTAAGTACAACAGACACCTGCTCCTAAAGAAAGACTACCAGCAGAGCGGTCATTGTGTCACCAGAGCTGCTGTCAGACTGCCAGAGCCACTGCTATAATTGGGACATTCTAGTTTTGATGAGGCACGGTTGGGCAACCATGGTGTTATTTCTTCCCCATGTTTTCTTAAAATTATATCACCTAAGCAAATCTTGGCATGCCTGTTTCTTGCAAATAGAAAAAGCCCTTTATGCAGTATTAAACAACTGCGAGAAGTCAAAAGGAAAAATACAAAGAGAATGTGGGAAGGAATGTGGCAAGAGTTACAAAGTGGCTGAGCCAGAGAAAGGTAGAGGAGGTTAGCCTGAGTGAGCTCAAAAATGCGAGGGGCATGGGCAGGCCAGAGGTAGATGGCCAACTCCATTCTATCTCTTCTTGTTACTCTCTGAAGGAGCATCGCTGTGTACCAGTTTCTGCTCAATGATAATATCTTATTGGGCCCTGGCCAAATCCTAAAATTTGGCTCTCATTCTCCTCTTCAGCAATAACCTCAGGGCAGAGCATACTCAGCTTGTCTCCCTTCCTCACATCACCTTGGACTAATCAAACTGGGGCTTCTTTCAAGCCAACAGATCTAACAATATCCCCATGATTATCTGAATGAATTCGGTGAAGCCAACATTTATTAGGGTACTGTCTTCCTGACCAACATTCCTTAGATGGGTCTTAGCTCCTCAGATTGAGGACTGAAAGAAATTACAACTCAAAGTGGTAATTTTATCTTTATTTTGGAGTTTTTAAATATGAAATAGTATCAGGTTTATATTTTCATTTATGGAATACAAATTACGAGAATTATTTTCTCCCTTTCTAAGAGAAAATTATCAACCAAAGGCTTCTAATTCAGGGTCATGAGGAACTAATTACCCAAATTGGAATGTACCAATTTGTAACAGGATATTAGAGAACTATTTTCATTCATTGTCTTACCACCTGTGAAGGTTGCAAACTAAAATGTGATTATTCTTTCTTCTCTTTTTAATATTTGAATGAATTTAAGACTTACAATGGTGGTAATTCAAATCCAATTTGTTACTCTTAGTCTTTGTAAAGGTGTAATTCTATTACTGCCTTGAGTATCTGAATTCTAGCAATAACCTTCTGGGATAGTTTCTGCCCCTTAAATTCAATGCTTTTCTTGTACTTCTTTGGTTTCGAAAAGATCAGAGTTTGTTTCATTTGGGTGTCTTTGTTGCTGTTCTATGGTTCGACAATATGGAGTGAGCTGTAATTCTCTTACATTTGGGCTACTTAATAGGCAATGATTTCCTAAGATAACAGAATGACACTCCAGGACTGATCGTCACTATGGATATTACTGTGTAAGGGAAGGGATAAAATGAAACAGTAATCTTGGCTCAGACATGCATTTGTCACCAGGATAAGAAAGAGTTCAAACTGTATGTTTAATATGTGACAGCATTTCTTTGAAAACATGCTTACAACGACTTTATCACCTCTATCTTTCTTACCTTCTCATCACCTTGAATACATTTTGAGTCACTTTCTAAGATCTCGTTTTCTGTGAAATTCATTAATAAAGCTTAATTGTGAGAATTCCTGACTCTTACCCTTTAGACTGGTGGCCTAAAAGGAGTATTTGGCTTTAATATTAGGTCTCAAACTGCCTGCAGGGATCCTGTCAGTTATGGGAGTATCACTTAAACACTTTTTTGCTTTTACAGTGCCAGAGTGTGTGTGTGTGTGGGCGGGGGGGATTCCAGACGGCCTTTTGTAATTTAGTCATTCGAGGGGCAATACGTAGATCGGCCTACATCAAATTGAATGTAATTCTCACCTAAGTAAAGAAGACTGCCTATTTAGATAAGTCTTCTGTTTCTGAGGGGGGGAAATAAGTGACTGCCTACTGGCACTGGGCTAGGTACATATGTGGTGTATGAGTAGTCCAGGCTAAATAGTATTTGTAAAATCAAGCTCTACAAATACTTTCCAGGGAATGCTAACAATGGCCACAACAATGCACCAAGAAGTGGCTAGGAAGTTCTCCCCCAGCCTAGATGATTTTACAAGCCAGTTGCAACATGTATACTTTTAGGTAACAGATAAGCTCTATGTTGAGCTTGGTTTCCTTTCTTATAGCACTCTCATTTTCTCTAGCTCTGGAGTCCAAAAAAGACCCAGAGGACAGTGGTGAAAACAAGGGCATTTTCAAACCAAATGTTACTCTCTTGGTCTAGAGTAACCACAGAAGAGACAATTTTAGGCAACTAAAGCTATAGCTGTACTGCAAATTCAAGAAATGGCTCTCAGGAGCTATTTTTCAATAGCCAAAACTACTCATTTGCTTAAGTAACAGCATATGTAACACTGCAGCAAAATGATAATCGTGAAAGACATCACCATTTCCATCAACTTTTTGTTTTAAATTACTCAGAATATCTCGAATATATATATATATATATATATTTTTTTTTTTTTAAGAAAAGAAGCACAAATTACATACAGTTTATTTTTCTTGAAAAGAAATGCTGACCTCTATTCAGAGTCTGCTAATAGCATTATTTCTCCTCTTTCTGTACACACAGAGGAAGGGACAGGAAGAGTATTAGGGGAAGGAAGTGTTATAATAAAGACCTTTTTGTAGAAGTGTTTTTTACACCTTCAATTACCTCATGGCAGGTGCAATGACCACTTTGTGCTCTCTTGAGAACAAAAGTGGCAATTTGTACTTACAAATACATAACTGTATCAGTCAAAATGAGGCCAGCTAAAAATCTGCCCTGAGATATCTAAATCTGCCCTCAGATAACATTGAGTTTTGACTCAAATTTACACATAAGTCAATGCCAAATGACAAATTTCAAGCTTCGCAAATTCAGACATTGATCAGGGAATTGGAGCTGTAAAGCCACAAAGCTGAAAGCTTTTGGACCAAGGAATATTCAACAAAAGCCGCAAAAAAAAAAAGCATCAATGAAATTTAATCACCTCAAGCAAAAACCAGCAAGGCACAACAAGTATTTGATGAATAAAGAATTTTAATTTCATCTATTCTTTGGACTTCCTTGGAAAATGAGAATGCAATTATTGTCAAATGTTGATAACTGTATTTTCAAAATGGACTTTCAGTCCATTTGAAAAGGTGTAAAATAATACTACACATTCGTATAAAACTTAGTTTACAAGTGGTTCCTACATACATTACCACATTTCCTTCTCACTTCAAGGCTCTGCAGTAGAGAAAATATGAAATACACGTATTTTCTATCTGGAGGTGCTGACAAGAGGTTTGTCTAATGTAACAGAGTATTATGAACTGCATATTTGTGTGTCTCCCCCACCCCCACCCCGCTCCCAATTCATATGTTGAAGCCTAATCCCCAATGTGATGGTATTTGGAGATGAGGCTTTTGCAAGGTGATTAGGTCATAAGACTGGAGTCCTCATGAATGAGATTAATGTCCATATAAGAAGAG
>NW_024342257.1:2685093-2729990 GCF_902729225.1 Pteropus medius
CCTTCCCCAGCCCCCTCTCTCTCTCTTCTTCCCTCTCTGTTTCTCACCAGACAGGAGATCTACTGGTACCTTCATCTTAGACTCTAAGCCTCTAAAATTATGAGAAATAAATAAATGTTTGCTGTTTAAGCCACCTAGTCTATGATATTTTTGTTAGAGCAGCCTGAACTAAGACACAGAACTAGAAAGCATTAGAATTAGAGATATATATTAAAAAAAAAAAATTCTAGTGATCTTTTCTCTATTCCAGGCTATGAGGACAAAGACTCCCCGTTTAGATATGATAATATGTGATTATCTTTGGGCTGCATGAGATAGGAAGGGTGGTGGTGTTGCTGGTCATACTGTGAATTGCTTTTGGTATTTATAGTACCACATAGATATCCTAGGTTGCTTCCCCTTCCCATCTGATTCAATAAGTTCAGTAGCTTAATGTTCTTTAATTACAAATTGACATATGAATTATATGTATATCTATTTGCCTATATGCAGTTAATATTAATAATGCTATTTCACTCTATGAAAATAAGGCTGTGCCATTATTTTAGTCTAAGATAGTTTTGTTTCTCCATTCGGTAAGATAAAATGATGGTCCAGTATAAACTGTTTGAGGCATGAAAGAGTATAGCCGCACGCAAACTTCATTTCTTTAATATAGCTTATTTCTCTGATTCAAGCTGGTTTTTCCCAGATAACAACACTGTGACTCACTTGCTTTTTCCACCCTTACCATTCTACCTCTGTATGCTTGCTCCTTTAATCATTAAGCCTTAGGACATAAGCTTAACTGAGCCTCAGGTCTATAATTATGAGGATAATAGGTTTAAGTTGGACTTTACACTGAGGATAACATCTTGGCTTTAGATGTGTTTCAGCCCCCCGTTCATCTGGGCAGAACGACAACCCCACTGGTCACCAGATCAGACAGGATGGCGCCATGGCTGATTCCAGAACTGGATACAATGATCAATTACCTCATCCCCCTCTAATCGTCCAATCAGTAGCACCCATGACCCCAACTCTCTTAGTTTCCATGGCTACTGGTTTTTTTCCCTATATAATCTGTACTCCCCAGAGACCCGAGGAGCCAGGCCTCTGAGCAATAGCTTGCCTGCATGTCCAGGGCTTGCAACTCTCTAAAATAAATCCTTACTTTCTTCGCTGCAAAATCTGCATATATCTGATTGACTTTGACACGTGCAGGCAGACAGACCCCTTTTGCTCCGGTAACAAAAGTACTGTATAGCTTAAAATAACATCAAGATAGAACTTAATATTTACTTTAAATGAAGGCAATATGAACAACCCATAGAAAAGAATCTTTCTAAATCATAAAAGATAAATGATATCAACATATTATTTATTGGTACTATAATCACCAGCTACTGTACTGTTTTATATTAATTACTTCATTTAATTCTCAGAACAACCCTACTAGGTAAGCATTGTTATGTACATTTGATGGGTGAGAAAACTGAGTTTAGAGAGGTTAGGTAATTTGCCTAAGTTCACATAACCAGTAACAGTAGAAAATGGATCAGAATTCAGTTTACCTGATTAAACCAATATGTTCTTTTTAACCAATATGTCTCTGGTGTTCAAATATCAGTAGTATACAAAATAATGTAGATTTGAGGTAAGGGTCTGAGAATCTAAATTCTAAAATAAAATCTTTATTTCACCTGTATCTATTTTTAGAGTAGGTGTTAATAGATTTCTGGTCCAGTAGATTTGGGGTAAGAGTCTGAGAATCTAAATTTTAGTAAGTTCTGTAGGTAATCCTCATGCTGATGATTTTTCTTAACATACTGAGAAACACTGACATACAGTATACTGACATAGCTAATACTGCTTTCTCTGTATTAATTTCATGAGTCTTTAAAAAATAAGTAACATATTTGAGGTTGTTTTTCTTTTTTTTTTAAAACTCACAATGCTCACTATCTCACTGTAATTGCGAAACTTATCAGAACAGAAATTGTGATGTGATGTGATGCAATGTGATGTGAGGGTATTGGTATTTGCATAATGGCTGCATATGTAAGAAATAGATCTGTTCTGATTCAATGAGGCCAGACAACAGGCTTTCTCTGTAGGTTTAAGAGGCAGGTAGATAGGTAAGTAAGAGAAGAGAGAAAGAAGAAATGAAGGCAGAAGGGAGAGGGAGAAGAAAAGAGAGAAGGGGAACGGAGCAAAGGACTGAGCTACTTTTAAACATAAATAACTACATTTCTCTCAAAAGACAAACAGGTTCTGATTAATATTTGTTTTGACAGACGTGTCTTATATCTGGTTTTGTTTAAGATCTTAAATTGATGACAAGGTACACCATCCAATTGGCAGCTGTGATTAAGAAGTCAGGCAATGAATTCAGTACTTATAAAAAATTTCTCTCACTCTCTTTCTCCTGCTCCTATCCTCCCCCACCCCACCTCCTTCAACTGGCACTTTGGTCTCTGAACTTAAAGCATATCAGCAGGAAGAAATGGCTGAACACCATCCTCCAACTCACAAATCTAATAAGGACAAGCTTCATTATTACCTTTTGCTTCATGAAAATAAATGCAATGATGTTTAGATAATCTAGACACATATATAGCTTTTCAGTCTCAATTATTGTTTTCTTTTCCTTTTTCTGAACTATTAATCTAGTATGAAAAAGCTTTAAAAATTAAAAGGCTTTTTAGAAAAGGAATCACTTTTGTCTTCACACAAAAGAACAACAAAAAAGGTATTCCCAAGGACAGAGTCCTTTAAAAATCAGATTACTTCCACTATGCTCCCCTATTATTCACCTGTCAGTAAAATATGTCCTCTCATTGTCTCGGTTTGTATGCCTATTTTTATCTGACTGAAGCTATATGGTCATTTTTGTATTTATTACTAAGTTCTTTAGGTTTCCTTCCCATTCTGCTCTCCCCACCCCAGAGCATGTTTTTCTGTTCTTAAAAACTGGGGCACATGCCTCTGAGGAGAAAGTACTGCATTATTTCATTCCCACCTTTTCTTCTTTTTTGGCATCTCTGAGGCCTGCTATGCCCAGAAGTGCTTCCACTCAAGCTGGACCATCAAATCAATTATCACAGCAGTCTGTTTTCTAAATATGAATGGCAATGAATGACAACAGGCACAGCAAACTTTCAGCTTTGATTTGTCATTGGCAATGTAAACCTTTTTTTTTTTCTTTTTTAGTCCTCTTTTGCTCTCTCTCTCAATTTCTCCCAGTGTCTCCCTCTCAAGCTTGCTCTCTCTCACAGGTGTTTGAGAGGGTCCAGCCAGTTGGCCAAATTCTCCCCTCCTGCTGTCTGCAGCTGCATTGTATCAAATCTTCAAATAAAAGCATCACCTTTGTGAGTCAAAGTCACAAGAGAAAAATGGTACTGGAGCCATTATTGCTATAAAATCTCTTCCAGCTAACCTCTGAGCCTGATTATTACTGCGTCTGAAGAAGCACAACAGTGCTGCATCCTTATTCATTTGGTCTGTTTAAAATTCTTGCCTGCTCCAGTATTTCAAGCTTCAATTGTTTTGTGCTTAATGTTACTCATTTCGTATCAAGTTCTTGGTTATGTGAAATACTTTAATTTTTAAAATGTTATTATTTCCTGGCTGTTTAAAAAGGCTGAGAATGCCATAAAGAGAGGGACTGGTTTAAGCAAACTATAACTAGCTTTCATAATGCTGTATGTGGTTATTAATCCATGACTTTTGTGAGGAGGTCTGAGATTTCTAGAATACTATCGTGCCTTAGTTTCTTTTCTGAAACTGGTTGCAATTCTTTTCATTGGCCAACAATGCCATACTTTTATTAACTATAAGTACTGCTTTTAAAAATGAGTTCAAAGCTATAACATAACTTGAAAATAAGAGGCGATAGAATAAACTATGCCAACCACTGTTAACCAGAAATTCTGTGCCAGAATCTTAGAAAATAGATTGTCTTGATTATCTTGATTGTCTTGATTAGTTAAATAATGATGAGTCATGTAAGGCTATACCTATAACCAATTAATTGTAGAATTAAGTTGTTGATTCTGTCATAATTTAGTCTGCCACAATTGAAAAATAGTCATCACAACCCTATTTTGTGGCACACATATGCTTTGTGTATTGCAGGTGTGGAGTAGGGATACAAAAGAGCATGAATTATAATTCCTATCCTCTGGTAACAATCTAATTGACCAGATAAGTCATACGCATATAAAAACAAAACTATAATAAGGGGTACTATTTGCTAAGCACCAAGGGAATTACACAGAATGCACAAATTATGTAATTGGTAGAAGCAGATTATTTCAAAAGAGAATGATCAATGGTGACTTCATGAGGTAGATGAGATCTGAGCTACGCATGGATGACATTTTCATTGGTAGAGAGTAGGAGAGAGGTTTTTCCCAATGGGCAAGCAAACAGCTTAAATTGATATATTAATTGTTCATTCTTTGAAAATTACTTTTGAGCCCAGAGATATGTAGTACATTACTGTATAAATAGTTAACTAAAAACAAACAAAAGAAACCTGCATATGGTAGAAAAAGGAATATCAGTAAATGGACTATAACTCTAAGAAATAGAATTTATCCATAGGCTTGAAGGTATGAAATGCTGGGTTAAAAGTGGCTTTCAAGGGACCAGTAATAGCTATAACAAATAGGACTCTAATTCAGGCTGATTAGAGTTTTTATAAGATAGTTCCTGATCTCTTAAGGGATTCTGAGGCTCTCCAAAAGAGATCTTAATGGTCAATTTCTATTCAGATTTATAAAAAGGTCCTAGGATGAAGTTGGATGCCCTACAGTTGTTGCACTCTGTGACTGGTCCAGTGCAGAGCTGCATCCCTTGGGAACTGTTCCTGGGCTAGTGTCCAAACCTTCTGTATTAGTTTCCTAGGGCTTTCGTAACGAATTACTACAAACCGGGTGGCTTAAAACAACAGAAGTGTATCCTTTTATGGCTCTGGAGGCCAGAAGTATAAAATAAGGTGCTGGCAAGGTTGGCTCTTTCTGGAGGCTCTGAGGGAGAATTTGTTCCATGCCATTCTCCTAGCTTCTGCTGGTTGCCATTAATCCTTGGCATCCTTCGGCTAGCAGCTGCATCACTCCAGTCTCTGCTTCTACCATCACATGGCATTCCTCCCAAGTCTCTGTGTCACTGTGTTCTCCACATGGCCTTCTTATAAGGACACAAGTCACTGAATTTAGGGCTCACCGTAATTCAGTCTGACCTCATCTTAACTTCAATGACATCTACAAAGATCCTATTTTCAAATAAGGTCACATTTGCAAGTGCTAGGGGGTTAAGACATAGACATAACTTTTTTGGGTGATACAATTCAACCTAAACCCTTTCATAGCCAATTATTAAAGCATTAGTCTTCTAAGTGGAATTACATAATCCCATCCCAATGATTCATTTCCCTTTTTGGAAAACACGAAAGTTTCATAAGGACATCTAATGTTTCAATAAATAAGCTGATTTTCAATTAAAAAATAATGTCTAATTTCTAATTTAGTTCAGTACCTATTAGAGCTGTCTTCAAAATCTATTCTCTACTTCACATAACAGGAGCAAGGTAGTGAACTCAAAGTTACATTAGGCCCTGTGGGGAGATAAAAAATGATAAAAAAAAATTGGTTCCTACTTATATCGTTTACAACCTTGAGGTTTCACAGCATAGAATGTTCACAGTGGAAGGGATCATAAAGATCATCTATTCTAAACCACTCATTTTATAGATGAGGCCTTTGAGGCCCAGAGAGGTTAACTAACTCACCCAGGGCTCACAAAGTTAATTGGGGAAATAGAATATGCAAAGGAAACAAATGAAGGGCAAATTTTAAAGAAACCCTGCAATGGCTAGTATTTTGCTTTCATATAAGAGGTATACACTGAATGTTGATGATGTGCCATAAAGAGATTAGATCAAAATTTAGTGATCAAGTGCAATTCTACATTAGATGCCAAGATTCTACTTCGTTCTAATCTCTGAAGGGTCCCAGAAAGCAAAATGACTCCCTGACCTTTCTTTTCCTGGGGCATGGGTTTAGCTCAAGTTTCAGTTGCCTGGAGAAGCAACACCTTTCCAGTAGAAGGTGAGACATGCTCTCATGGCTATGCTGTTCTGCAGGTTGTATATTTCTGATGACCACAAACTAATCAGAGAGAAGTAGCTCCCAAGGAAGGTGGAGGCCAGGAGGAAGGACTCAGGAATCAAAGATTTGCCACAGATAAGAAAACCTTAATGTATGGTTCATTCTTTCCTGTTTCAAAAGGGAAATATGTAGCATTACTGATTTTGAAGAAGAAAAAAAAGACAGTGTTGCCTACTTTAGATACAACCAACAGTTGTAATAGCTCGCAAGTCACTTTGTAAGTCAAATCTCTTCTTTCCTTTCTCCTTTTCCAGAAAAAGCTTGATATTTTTAAAATGACCACCAGGAATGAAATTAAAAACCAGCAATCACTGTAAAGAACAAGGAGGTCCCATGGCATTCTATCATAACCTAACTGAAGATTTAACAGGACGAGAAAAAACATGTGATAAGAAATCCAAAGAAGAAATCAAGAATTTGTTTCTGTTGTTATGTTTTAACCAGCATTAACTCATCAATAAATGAGCCTAGTTCCTCTGAATTCATGGTACTAGCATTTAATCTGACTTACCTAATATAGGGATAAGCTTACTTCTTGCCTGTAAAATGTACAAGATTTAAAATTAAAGTAGAAAAACACCTCTCTCTATGCCTATTTTTTTGGGGGTGCACTGAAAAATTAACTATGCTTCTACTAATATATTCAACATTTCACTCAAAATATTTTTGACATAATTGCATTTCTTAGAGCTAACTCTAACGACTGCAATTGCAAATTAAGTGATTTCAAGTATACCTATATACTTACATGTGAATTAACACAAATTTTAGCATCATCAGCTTGAAAACAGCTGCAGAGAAACCAAGTAATGTGTTATAGATTAACATAAACAAATTTACATAACCAGAAATTCAAAGTAGACATAGTAGAATGTCACATTTTCTTTGGGATTTTGGGAAAAAAAATGACGAATAATGCATTATAATTCCTATCTCTATCAGTGTATAACTGTGGAACAGAATTTTTGCCTCTACTAGCATAAAGCATTTTAAATAGAATGTTTTAACTGCATGCACGTCAAGCTTCTTCAGGGATCGTAACACAATTGTGACAGTAGCAACAGATAACGCTTATGAAATGTTTCTTCTTCTAAGAAAGGTACCATGCAAGCTATCTTTGGAAAACTCCACAAATGAGTACCTAACTAGAAGAGTCGCTCTTCTACTTATTACTGACTTATGCCTAGAGAGCTGAGTTTTTGTCCTTTATGATGTAGCCGATATGAGCAGCTTTTTAGTGCTTTTTCATTAGAAACTTCATGAAGATCTATAATTGGAAAAGAATCCATTACCTAAGCATTAAATCAAAATTTTATAATAGTCCCCACACATTACTTCACTGGTCAAATATATACACAGAAATCACTGTGAGATTTCAATAAGACATTTATAGGGAAATATAATTTCATTATAAAGTCTAAAAGTACTTCAATTTAGTAATTATTTGATTTATCTTCTGAAAACTATACAGATGATTCACTTGCATAGCTTTTTTCTGTCTAACACAATGGATTATTTAATCTGAAAAGAATATATGTTTTTAAAATAGTACTACTCATTCAATTGAAAAAAATTAATTCTACAGCCTAGGTTTTTCTGAAGTTATATCTCATAGTACAAGTTCTGTACAAAAGCACTTTTTAAGCTCTTAAATCTTGGTTGAATTTCCGAATTTCAGTCTTCAGACCCAGTAGACATACAATTTAATTAAGATTAAGCAAGATGCGGACATAGACTGTACACCCTAGTGACAGAAAGGGACTTTAGCTTAGAGTGTTTATATCTTTGCTATTTCACTTCTATCACAAGCTCAAGCTGAATTTTACCCGTTTATGCAATTCCTTGGCTAAGGGGTGTGGTTTAAGTGTAAACTTATACTTTTACAATAATAATGTGTCAAACCACTACTCCCCTTAACTCCATGTGAAAAATACAGCATTTTATAATCAAATCAAAACACCATAGAAAATTACAGCTAACGTATATGTTTCATGACTTAAACCTAAATTTGACCATGACTTTCTCGGTATTCATGTTAATGTGATGTGACTTATCTCTAAACAATCTGAAATTAATGAGAAAATATGGACATTCACTTAGAATAAAAGTCTTAGATGACAGGAAATTTGTCTTAAGTATTAATGTATTAGATTCTAACACCACAAAGTAAAGCTACGATTGAGCTGAATTTTACATGTAATATTGCACAGGTAGGTAGATTTCTAACATCTTCCTGATGACTCATGTATAGCGCTTTATTTTTTGAAAAAATGGGTCATGTTGTTCACTTCAGGTTTACAATACTAATGCTATTTTGTGATCAATTTGAGAAGTCCTACAACCTTTCCTGAAGTGACTGGGAGATGCAGCTTGACAACTGTATTTACTTAGCTAGCATGATAATTAGAATCTAAAACTTGCATTTCAAGACAGCATATCACCTATATAGCACTGACAACAAACCATTTTCTTGGCAAATAACCGATTGATGGCTCATGCGTAACATGCTTGGAGAAACACATTAATAAGATAACCATGCCTTTTTTTACTCTGTAATATCTACAGATGATCTCTATTTCAGATGACTCTAAGTAGCTAAACATGAATAAAAAGAAGCACCTTTCTGGCTCATCAAGGAAATTGCTCAAGCTGTCATTAGCATTATCTCTCTGAAAATGCAGTACAGGATGCAGTGGGCCTTGTCTGCTGCAGAAACTAATGGCATAGAGCTACCTTTTGACAGCAGGACTAAATTTACATACTTTACATATTCAGTGAGTAAAGGAATAATTTACATTAATCAAATAAGCTATGTTTGGGGGATTTCCCCCGCCCTCATTTGAAATATACCTATGCACATTGTAGGCCTAGTTGCCAACAACAGCATACTAAATGAATTAATTGTGCTGAAGCAAAAAGGGGCCTTTTCTACTTATTTAACTCTACCTGTTTCATAGGGCAATTGCCAATTATGCCTCAGAAGATAAATAGCAAGTCATGCCTGAAAAGATGAAATGCTCCGGTTTTCATCCTCGAACTTAACTGACTACCTGTCAGATAAGGTTGATGCCAGGATTATGCCTTGAAAAGCTGACAAACCACAGATTTTTATCACTAAATCAAACCTGCTGGGTTTAAACTCTGTGAACTTTAATTATCTCATATTTAATTAAAAGAACTAGATTAAACCAAAAATGGAGGGGTGGAGGCTCTGAAAAAGGAGAATCAGGGAGTTGTTAGGGATGAGGAGACTTCATTTTCACAAATCAAATTTCTCATTTCTAATAAAGCTGAGTTTACATACAGAGGAGACTCCAGGAATCACTGGGCTGAACAATACTAGAGGTTATCTAGCCCATCCATCCCAGAATGATAATCATCTACCATGTTCTTAAGAATCCCCACAGGAAGAGGTTCTACATGCATTGAGAAGGTTTCAAACTGCTAAGGGTACTAAGTCAGTTTACCAGAGATAGAAAAAACAAAAAATTTTGTACTTCGGCAACTAAAAAACAAGAATAATCTGTGCTCTAAGTGTTGCTTTTATTATTATATTTCTTTATTTAAGGTAAGATAACATAATTACCAGTCCTTTCAGAGTATCTTATTTCATAATAGTCACAAAAGAGTGAATTATTTAACCAATATATACTCATTGATGCTCCACTTTAGCAGTTGGCAGTCTCTCTGTACAGGGCCAGTTAGTAAGTATTTTAGGCTTTATGGGGCAAAGTTACAACTGCTCAATTCTATGGCTGTTGTAGCCCCAAAACAGCTATAGATAACATAAATGAATGAATGTGGCTATGTTCCAGAAACCTTTATTTATGGAAGTTGACTTTCATATAATTTTCATGTCATAAAATATTCTTCTTGTGATTGTTTTCAACCATTTGAAAATGTAAAAATCATTCTTAGATTTTGGGCCAGATTTGGCCTATAGGCCATAGTTTGCCATCTCCTGGTCTAGGCTATATCTAAGTCATTAAGAAAGGGGGAGAGAAAACAGTGTAAAACACATCCACTTTTCATAATGGTTGGAGAAACAAAGACAAAAACATTAAAAGATTGGCAAACAATATAATAAAGGATTGAAGTGTATGGGATAGCTCGTGGGGGCTAAAGGAGTGGGGTTTGGGAGACATGACATTGTGATAGAATAGTCAAAACAAGAGTCATGTATTGACTAATTGTACCAGGAAGAACTAATTGGATTTATATGGGCGGAGAAGAAGAAGAAAAAACTCCAGGTGAGAGAAATAATATGAACCAAGACAGAGAAACATGAATTAGCAGGGTGCATCTGTGGGAAAGTAGAAGGCCTGTCTACGTAGTCTCAATTGAAAAAAATTAATTCATTTATTCAATAGAGAATCATTGATCACTTCTGTGTCAAGCATTATGCTAAATATTAGAGATAGTGTGATGAGTAAGACACAATTCCTGCCCTCCAATTGCTCACAGTCTTGTTACAAGCAAAAATAAGCAAAAAAGTTACAATATAGGATAGAATGTGGGATAGGATACTTAAACAAATGAGTAAAGCTATCTGAAAACAACTGTGATAATTTTTAAAGTTATGTCAATTCTCAACATTCCATTCATTTACATTTAGGGTAGAGATCTGCGATTTAAGCTGTAAAGGGAATCTAAATGCAAAATAAAAATCTCTTTGTGACTCACCCAAGGCCTGATCATTCAAATGTTCAGATTTAACTGTCTCCCCTGGAGAAATGGCAAAATCACATAAACTTCCTATAAGTAATTTACAGGGATGCTTTGAAGATTATAATTTTAAAAGGGATTATTATTTTATTGGTTTGATTCACTGGACCTGGGCATTATGTCATTGGCCCTAACAATGTGCATTTGCCTATCCATAAGCCTTTTCAGCAGTGAGGTAAATTACTGTGGAAAAACTTGGAGTGTTTTTCACCAGAGATCTTTAAGAAAAGGATTTATATCTACCTGCATGAGATGGCTCATGATCAATAATGCCTTGAGCACAGCATGAATTTTCAACCCTATGATTTGAAAACTCTTAAAAGTATTCCAATGAATATTTCCACAAATTAATCACTCATTCTTTAAAAACATAGTGGTATTACTAGTCTTATTTGAGGCAAGAACTGAAAATTCAGCTACAAGTGTTCCTAGGAGTATGACCGAAGAAAATCTGAGAGATCTCATAAATCTTTTGCATAACCTCGCAAGTGAAAGGCAACATTTCGAGGAAATAGCAGAGTGTGGTTTGGAATTATACAAACTGGTGTTTACATTCCGATTCAACAGCTCACTAGCTGTGACCCTGGCCAAACTACTTCACTTCTCTAATCCTCCATTCCTTCTCCTGTAAACTTGAGAAAATAAAACCTAATGTTCAGGAATGTTGTGAAGATGTAGTAAGATGGTTACATACGGCACCTAGGACACAGCCTAGGCAGAAAGAAAAGGGGACTGAGGGAAATGGATATCTTGTTTCTACTGGAAACTTTCACCATTTGATTATCTTAAAAAGTCATGTTGTACAACCACCCAATCTTGTTTAAAGCAGCACTCAGGCAATTTATGTAGCTGATCTTGGATTAGCCCTTGTTGCACAAGGATGATTTACCACTGCAGAAAAGAATAAACAAAAAAAATTCTTTGAAATGTGCAAATAAATAAATAAATAGGTATTATACTGCACTCAGAACATTTCATAAGCCAAAATCACAAACAGTACATTTAGAATATTGGCTCAGGATAAAAATTAGACTATAAATTATACACGAATCACATTTTTATTTCAGTGGTTATCATGCAGGTCATGATTAATGTGTCACCCAATAAAGGAGTGAACTGGTTATTGCTAGCATTCCATCTCAAACTGCATTCTTTCTTCTTTCTTTGGAAAGTAGTAAGTTAATGAATAGATGCTACTTTCTATGATATGGATGTCCTTCACTATTAGAATCTATTGAATTCAGCACTGAATACATATTCATGAATGTGCACTCTTCTCAAAACAGGGATTGAGACAGTCTACTCCATTAAACATAAGTTTATTTTTCTTCCAGGTGTCAGCCAGGGAATCAACATTTTGATCAGTGGCCTTTTCATGATGTTTGTCCTAATGGATGCCACCTGGAAATAAAATCAACTTATGTTTAATGGAACAGATTTTCTAAGTCTCCATTCTGAGAAGGGTACTGTTTCATGAAGAAGTAATTAATTCTAAATATTAGAAATGAACATGGATTTATAAATACAACTCTAGCTTAATTTGGTGCTGATTAAAATAAGAGTTAAAGAAAAACTATATAATTTACATTTTATTATATATTCACATTATATTGTGGTAAGATACTGGGGCTAATGAATACGATATATGTCCCTATCTCCTTACAGTCTTGTGTACTTTGAGAACCATTCTATCCTATTCATTTGAGGTGATGACAATGATTGGGAAGAAGGCAGCAGCAGCCATGCTCATAAGTGAAGGTGGCCAGAGGCTGACATTCTAACACTGTAATGGCCTAGTATTCTACTCCCTGGTGTGGACGATGTGATGGCAGTAGGGATACATTGTGGAAAAATCCTAAGTAGGAAATTTTGCTTCTCTTTATTTTTTTAGAAGTATTCCCCTGCCAGCTTTGTCTGATTGACAGCTCTTACAGACTGACCTAATGAACCTTCAGTCTGGGAGCCTTCACACATTCCCTGATATGCAGTAAACTCAAGGTTTACTGTAGGCATCATCTCCTAAGCCCCAGTGATCTGATTGAAGTGGCAGTGGCCTCCAAATACTATGGCAAACATTTATTGAAAGCCAATCCCAGCAGGAATGTTGTCAAACTGATTTTTCAGCTTTCACGGTCCCCTGCAAATCAGCTCAAATTACATTGGTCCACGTTTAGATTATGCATCTAGTTATGTCTCTTCACAGAAAATACATGATCTCTGTTAGGAGTTTCCAAAAGGGGAAAATTATGGCGGATGAAAGCACCGGACAAATACCAGTATATATGCAAATTATCTGCTTATTCCCCTGTAGACTGTGAAATACATTTTAAAGTTAAAAAAAAAATCTATCATTCATCTTACAGTTATTATATTTTTCTATTTCTTCTTTAGTTATTAGAGCCAACTAATATGTGCAATAAGGAAGATAACACATAAGGCTAGGACAGGAATGAGTCAGGATTGTGATTAACGCCAAAAATATGTCTTGCACAAAGGGAGTCCCTGGATCACATTTAGAGGAATTCTTCTACACTGTATATCTTAGGTCTTAGAGTATAATTCCACAGGAAAAATGTGGAAACCAGAAACCAGTATACTAGTCTAATGGAAGGAAGGCAGTGTATTGGTTTCAAATCTTTGTATAACAACAATGAAAAGGAATTTGTTTAACTATTAGCAGTTTTCTAGAAATAACAAGTGATTTGCCTTGAAACTGAATGAGGATCATGGGACTTCAGAGTATGGAAGCTGCGATTAACATTTCAAACTTCTGAAACCGCTTTTATGATGGACTTCTCATATCAGCTATTCTTAAAATAAATAAAAACATTTATTGCTCTAAATCTTAGATAAAGGGTATGTTCATGAGATCATACTGTTTAGACAGAATTCCAATTTTAACTTTAAATTTTAAATTGTCTTCTATTCCTCTTAGAAGTTAAAATGACTAATCTAAAAAGACTAATTTAAAAAAAAAAAGAAACGAAGCTATTTTAATCCGCAGGTGAAGAGAAAAATACATACACTTTTCTCAAATCATTTCATAAATAAAGTATATTCAATCCAAAGATTTTGAACTTGGCAGCAGAAATACATACAAACATACCTACACACACACACACACACACACAATACCACACACACACTACCAAATTCAAGTTCTCCAGCTATCATAATAAGACAGTGTCTAACCACCACCATGAAACCAAGCAAGTATCAACTGTTTTAGTAAATCTATTTTGCTGAACTTCAACTTCTCCCTCTAGGGCTTTTGTCTGTACTTGCAGCACTGATTTTACATAACTATGGTAAAACCACAAACGAACAAACAAAGATTAATTAAATTTGTTCTTTCAGGAGATCTGTGGCAAGGTGTTTTTCTCACTCTTCTAAAAGCTCTAAATTCCTTTACTTAGTTTTCAGGGTGTCCAAAGGACTTTGATCTATATTTTTTCTATGGGGGCATAAAAAAAGTATACTAATCATGGGTCAGAGTAGTTGCAGTAAATGGGAGACAGAATTCTTTTTCTTTTTAACACTTCAATAAAGGGTCCAACCAAATTATTTTTAAGTCTCAAAACTATTTAACTGTAGATTGAACTGGGCATTTGTATTTTGTAAACTTTCTTACAATTTTGATACTATAAGAGAAGTGAATGATTTTTAAAATAACCTACTTGTGCTGGTAAATGAGATCTACCCTCATCAGTGTAGTTGCCTTGGGAGTTACAGAATCAAACGATGTTTCTATCATTGTGTGAAACATTTGAGAAGTGCCTCTTTGGGATATCTTTAGAGTCAGCTTCACATTCCTTTGAACAGTCTCTATGACAGCAAATCTTTGATCTTTTACAGTAGATTTGAGTTTTGGAAAATAGATGAGTATTTCAGCGCCAAATAGAATAAATAAGCTCGGCAATTTAGCTGTGTAATACTATTGTTTGGTTAAAAACTAGGTTTGACTATATAGGAACTATACTGAATTTCTTCTTTAGGTTAAATCATGGCACCCTGAAGAATACTTATTGGGATAAATGAATTCTTGTTGGTTTGGTAACAAAGGAAATATTCATTTACATATAAATAAATGCATAATTGTGTGTGTGCTGTGTGTGGGGTGGGTGGGTGGTGTATTCTAAAGCTGGACAAGGTCATTCATTTTACAGATAAGGAAAAGGAGGCCCAGCACCTAATAACATATTCCTAGTAAATTACCCAGTATATAGTAAAGTGCTTATTAAATGGTAAGATAATTTCTATGTAGTCAGAATTGTGGTCTATGGAGAAATGTACAAAGTATTTTAAAAGTCTTAGAGTTCTAGAATTATGCGTGTAGCGAACATCAGTTCATTTGCCTGCCCTACCCATACTTCTTTCTCAGAGAATCCACTCTTCTATACAGGCCCTGGAAGAGGCAGCAATCCTATGCACCATGTGATCTTACCTGTGCCTTGGCTGATTGGACACAGGTTGGACACCTGAGCCAAGGAGAACAAATCCATAGGCTAGGCTGGGTCACTTCAATTCTATCACAAGAATCTAAACTCAAAGAGGCCAGTGTCACATACAGATAGGAACTTGAAGCAAGGGTCATACTGTCTCACAGCTGTGGCACTTGTGTTCCAACAAAAGAAACCAAAGGAGATGAAGAGGAGATAGAGATGAGTGAGAACATGGAAGGACAGAGAAGCAATTTACATTTCTAAATTTCCAGTTTTGGTTCTAGTCCAAGGAGCTCTATGGTTGTTTGCTGTTCTTGGATGTCCAAAAGTTGGCATATCGTATCTTTGAATAAATCCCCTTCATTAAAGCCAGCTTGAGTAGATTTCTATTCCTCATCACCAAGCAAGCCTGAAAACAATGTGTTATTGGACTTTATTCCCCCTTTAGTTTTTTAATTAAAAAAAAAAATTAGAAAAATAAATTTTAAATTGTTCACGGAATGACTGATGCCCAGGGAGATTAAGTGATTCTCTCCAAGTCATTCACATAGTGGCATGTCAAGGACTAGAAACCAGATCTCCTCACTTAGCACATAGCACCTATCAGTAGAGTTTGCAGGTTCAGAGCACAGACGCTGTCGCTCTATGACCTTGGAAATATTACTTAACCTCCCCTTGCCTCAGTTCTCCGCTCTACAAAAGGGGGTATAATAAGAGTACTTTACCTAGCCAACAGGGTTGTTGTGAGAATTAAATTAGTTACCATGTGACAAAGATGACTGAACCTGGATAGGAGCCTGACCTAAAAGGCAGCCATCCTAAACTCTCGTGCACCTGGCCTAAAGGAAAAAAGGTGGGGGTAGGCACCAAATAACATACCTCTCACAGGAATATGGAATTGGGACTCAAGAGTCTTTGTCAGGAAGTAGACCAGGTAGTTAGACCAGGGTATGTAAAGTCACCCTCTAAGCACAGAGTAAGCAAAGTACCCCTCCAGAAAGTCCCATGAACTTGTGCTGTGGAGGATCTCAGCCAGAGTCCATGACTGTAGAACATGGACCCCATTTCCAGGGACCTAGGTCTAAATATTTCCTGTCCTGAATTCCCATAAGCCTCTCTGTTATCTCCTCAACAAACACTCAGTTTAAATAGCTTTTTGCTCCTTGCAATCAAAAGAGACATAATTAAGTAAAGTGTTTATTAATATCAACATAACTTTTAGTATGAAATTAACAGTAATTACATATACAAGGTTTAGTTGGTAGGGAATGGCCCGTATGCTTCTCATCTCAAACAAATTGTCCTAGTGTTCTCACACTGTTGTCCAGTATCACTGACACAATACTCTCAATTCTCTCTTTCCAGGTAACAGTGTCTATCACCATCTTATCACCAGGAACTAAATGGCACAGGTCTTAAGAATGAGTAATTAATCATTCTATATCCATTTAACATCACTGGATTCATTTTAACATAGTAGATAATAGTTCTAGCCTACATTCTTGCAATTAAAATGAGAAAATGTTCTTTACTGAGGTCTTTTACCCTTACATGGCTAACCGAAATCCAGAGCATGTTCTATAATTAGCACTCTGAAAATATTTTTTTAAAACAGCAACCTGAGCACAAAGCAGAAGAAAATGAAGACTGCTGCAAATAGTAAACAACGTCGGATGATTTATAGGAAGAGAATTCTACAAAGCTTCCTTAATGTCAGAATATAAGCAGTTTTTCGTGCTATTTAGTCAAATGGTAATTATAAAACTCATTGAACTGAATGACAACTAGGATTGTCAGACAAATGCTTCTAAGGGGTTAATTAATTCATATCAACCCCACAGCTCAGCTGAAAATGGGCTCATTACTCTAAGCTACCAACTTTGTCTGCATCTTAGTACTATCCTCCTTTCTCCATCAGATTCACTGTGTTGTACCCCCATCCCCAGTAGCGAACGTCAGGAAAAATAAATATTTAAAAGGAAATGTGAGCTAAAGGCATTTTGCCAGGGTA
Organism: Pteropus medius; assembly: GCF_902729225.1. Lineage (NCBI taxonomy): Eukaryota > Metazoa > Chordata > Mammalia > Chiroptera > Pteropodidae > Pteropus > Pteropus medius. The sequence continues at coordinate 2,702,424 of NW_024342257.1, forward strand.
CGTCAGAGGTACAAAGATGTCTGCTGGAACACTGAATTGGAAAGATCATTTATTAGTACACCATGGTTCATAACATCCCAAAGGGTTCAATATTTTCATTACACACATAAACATACCCCCTCCTCCTTTTCAAATGCCTCATTACAGCTAAGCCTGGAGCCTTTTTCTTAAAAAGCTTTCCTCTGAAATTATTAATAATTTGAAGCTTCCTACAGGCAGAGGGTATTATTATAGTCAAAATGCATCAATATGTATACATAGTTATATACTCTCTTTTATGCTATTTTAAATAACAAAGTATTTAGTGGGAACAGTAAAGAATTTATAAGCTATATACAAAAAAGCCTAGAGGAAGATGGCAATATCCCAGACACTAAGGAAACGGCTCTTGAAGCTTATTAGGTGGGTGTAGGAGAGTGTAATAGGATTATGAGTTTTGGTTGAGCCTGTCCATCATTTCAAAATCCCCATAACTAAAGGGAATATCTTCATAGGGGTCTGAATTTAATACTGAAGCTGCTTTATTTAATTCTTCCTATTTTATAATGCTGAGTACTAATTAGTTCCATCCACTTTCTTCAGGCTTGTCAAGACAGCAAGTTGGAAGCCAAGAACTGACTGAATTATGGATTAACCAGTTCTGTAACAGCGTGTTCAAACAACCTAGTTAGTAAGCACAAAAATAACTCCTTATCAGGAAAACTATTTTTGACATGTTAATGAACATTTTAGATATGTAAAGTGAAATAAGTAACGTTTACTTTCATGTGCATCGAACATAGCCTATTAAGTTCACGATATCCACAATTTCCACTACAAAATATGACAAACAAGTTAAAAAAAATTCTGAACACAGAAACCAATTTTAAAGGCAGTAAAGATGGAGAAATTGAGCCTGACTAGCATGAGTACCCTCATCTACCTTCACTTTTATTGAACCTGCATTCCAACCTCCCTGAGCTTTCCCATCACTTTCCTACTTTTGGCATTTCAATCGACTCTTTTCTTCTGCAGCTAGACTCTAGAACTAGCCCCTTAGGGTCACAAATTCTGGAGTTAAAAAGAATGTTAGAGATAAACTGATTCTCTCATTTCACAAGGGCATGAACCGAGATGCAAGGTCAAGGGAACTATTTGGGAGTCATACAAGGTGGGTGACGGCAAAGTTGAAAAATAAATCTCAGCCTCCCAATTCCCTGTTCAATGTTACTTCTCTTCTTAATCATAACCATCCCACTCAACCATGCCCGAACTCACTGGCCTCACTAGGCTGCCGGGCTACGCCTCCAATAACGTGGGATCCTCCTCCCCCAGACATTAATTTTCTTAGCCTCGAGGAATTGAGCTACAATCGAGTATTGACAAAACTCGACTTGGCTGTGTCTATTGTATGCTCCCTAGCATACTCTCCAAGTATGACCAAATTCTCCTGACCTTCACAAGCTTCCAGTTCTACCTTCCTTTCCTCATTCCTAAAAGATGATCTTGCTTTCTGCCTTGTAAGAATGAGTCTGTCTCCCAAGAGTTTCATTATCTGCCTTTACCTGGACATCAATTATTTTCTATTCTGCCCATCTTTGGGGTAGAAACAGCTCCTTTTCCTCCCCTTTTAAAGGTTAATGCTCCTATTCTTATTCCCCTCCTCATCAGCACCTTCAATCACTTCCTCTTAACTGTTGCCTCTTTCTTTAAACCCAAACTAATATAAATAATTGATAATAATTAATAATAGCAGTAATAACAACTAGATAGTACATTCAAAGTGCTTATTATGTACCAAGCACCATTTTAGGCACTTTGCAAGTATTATTCATTAAAGCCTCATAATAACTTATGAGGTAGGTATTACTATTATGCTCATTTTATAGATAATGAAACTGAAGTACAGAGAGGTTAAGTAACTTGCCCAAGATATACAACTAGGAAGTGGTAGTTGCCAAGACTTGAACCCAGACAGCTTAGCTCCAAATTTTGTGCTAAGACTCACACTGCCTCTTTAATATATGTCATACGTAAACCATCACTTATTCGCTCTATTACATTGAGCAACTTATTGAAATACGTGGAGACTCAGTATCTTTATAGGTAAAATGATAATTATATTGCTAATCTTGTTGGACTGATATGAGGATTAGGTGAACTAGAGCAGGGGTTTCCAACCCACGGGGCGGTGGACTGGTACTGGTCCACAGCCTGTTAGGAACCGAACCACACAGTAGGAGGTGAGAGAGCAAAGCTTCATCTGTATTTGCAGCCACTCCCAATGCTAGCATCACCACCTTAGCTCCACCTCAGATCATCAGGCATTAAATTCTCATAGGAGCACAGGTCCCTGGTTCCAAAAAATGTTGAGGACCACTGAACTAGAGAATTTATGTAATCACTATGCCTGGTATATATAAAACAATCAATAAATGGCAGTTGATATAATAATGATAATATGCTTTATTATGTGTTTAAGAAATCCTTATCAAGCACTGTTCCATGCACTTTACCAATATTACCTCATTTAGTCCTCAAAACAACTATGAGGTCAATCCTATTATCATTTCCATTTTATATATGAGAAAACTGAGACAGATAATTAACTTCCCCAAGTTCACAGAGCTAGTAAGTGACAGAAACAATATTTGGACCCAAGCAATCTAACTCCAGAATCTGTGCTAGGTAGATTCTCAATGCAATAGTTTGTTGTAGAAGGGAAAACTCGAGAAACCCATGTCATGGGAGAATAGAACAGACGCATATAACCATAGTAACTGAAAAGTCTAGTGTAGTGTTCCCCAAACTTGTCAACTCAAGAAAATTATCTGGAGATTAAAAATCATAATCCTGAGCCTCATCCCAAAACTACTAAGTCTTACTCTGGGAATGGAGACCAGTAGAAGTTAATGTAGAAGCAAATCAGGAACACTTAGGTAGCTTCCTCGAAATCCCCATGCATAAGGCCCATCCCTGGAGATCTAATTTAATATACCCATGCTGGTTCCCAGATCTTACTTGTTACCTTTGGATGATGCTAGAGAGCCAACAAATCATTTTGAAAACTGGTAAATAAGGGAAAAGAATCAAGCATTTTTCCTCCTCTCTGTATATAAAATATACCTCAATGTAACCAAAAGACTTATTAGGGGACATTTCTCTTTATAGAACTATTCCAAATATATATATATATATATATATATATATATATATATATATATATATATATATAATTTATATATATGTATATATATGTGTGTGTGTGTAAATATATATATATTTACACACATATACACACACACACAATTTTATATATATATATACTTTTTTCTTTTTAGAAAAAAAAATATATATATTTTTTAGAAAAGAGGGAATGATAGGATACTACTCTTCTGAATTAATGGATCTAGGCAATGATCATCAGTGGTTGCTAATATAATAAGAATCAACCAGCCATTGTGTGCTCCATTATTAAATAACACATCAACAACTATCGGGATGTCTTGACAAAAATATCAAATTGTGAATTTGATCTAGCTTCTATATCTAAGTTTATAGATGGGATAGAAGGATAGGCAAAGATATACGTAAATGAAATCATTGGGATGCAATAAGCAAAATACTAATCTTATCATCCAAATGACCTGGTTGCTTCAATAATACCAACAGAAAATTATAATTAGAAAGAGAGATGACCCCTGAATTATCCCCACTCCTTGAAATTCATGCTCTGGTATAATTCTCTCCCACATTGTTTCTATCTTGGTTTGTGTGACCAATAGAATATGCCAGAAGTGTTGTTATGTCATTTCTAAGGCTAGGACATAGAAAGTACTGTGGCTGCTTCTTTGCGCTCTCTCCTAGGTCACTCACTCTTGGGGGAGCTAGCTGCCATGTTATGAAGGGACTCAAAAAGCCCTACAGAGAGGCCCACATTGTGAAGAAGTGAACTTGGAAGCAGATTTTCCATGCTCAGTCAAGCCCACAGACAATCTCAGCCCTGGCTAACATCCTGAGTGCCTCTTCATGAGAGACAATGTGACAGAATCACTCAGCTAAGCTGCTTGCAAATTCCTGACACACAGAAACTTTGAGACAATAAACCCTTATAATTTTAACTCACTAAGCTTTGAGGGTAATTTGTTATATAGCAATTGATAACTAATACAAGAGGGATCTCCTAAGAGGACAATAATAATAATTAGGCCTTATTTAGTTCCTGATTCAAATTGGGGAGGAAAAAATAAGTAGTAGACAAGGAAATGTGAACACTGGATATTTGATATTAAGGGACATTAAAAAAAATAAGGTACAATAGTATTACTCGGTTTTGTTAAAAACAATCCTTATGTTTTGTGGATACATATAGAAATATTTATAGGTTAAAAAATGTAATGTCTAGAATTTACTTGAAAATATCCACAGGTGGGAGTATAGAGAGAACAAGATTGAACAGGAATTGATCATTGTTGAAGTTCGGTTGGGTTCATTATATTAGCATTCTGTTTTGTATATATTTGAAGATTTCAAAATAGATTAAAGGAAAAAAAAAGGACAGACTGACCATCAAGGCCCTTCATCAGATGAAGCAATTCCAGCTAAACTACCCAATTAGGAGAGGCGAGTTCCCAGTAGCCATAAAAGGTCCATCTGTGGGTGCCAGTGCATGCACATTCATACATTGTACATACCGATATATACAAATCTTTGTGGCAAGGCCATGTCATTTCTCCCCAGCTACGTAGAGAATAATAGCTTGGGGATTTTTTTTGTTTATTTATCATTTAGTTTATTTATCATTGAGGTACACTTTTAAAGTACAAGGAGGACCTGAGCATTTCCGTAGAAAAAAAAAAAAAGAAATCAATTTAAAGCAAGACATTAAGAAGAAAAGAAACGGGATAATTGATGAAGCATGATTCTGAAGGAGGTAAGAGGAGTGACATGAGGAACACAAGGTGAGCCTCAGGAAGAGATACTGAGGGAAATTAAGGGAACTTGGGAGATAAGGTCATTTACTGACATTGATGGGTATGAGTTTCAGTTTGAGGGACTGAAGACAGTAGAACAAATCTGGAATAACCACCATGGCATGTGATTCAGTGAACAATGAATAAGGAGATTGCTAAGCAGAAATGAAGACTCAACTAATGCTACAAGCATACTTCATACATAAAAGATTAAGATAATATTTGAGGTTCTTCCACAAGGGCAATGAATTCATTTTTAGTATTTATTTTGTTTTGTTGTTATTGTTTGATTTTTATTTTTAAGAGGAGAGGATTGAGTAGCAACTGTGCTTCGATTGTAACACAACTAACAGGGAGATATGATTCTAAATACTATATTCTTTATGTTGTATACTTTTTCTCAGGAAAGTTTCCAAATAGCTTTAATAATTTATGATTTGATTTTAATACTTTGTAATAGTATGGAAATATGTAACTATTTTTTTTCTTACTTTATGAAAGTCTGAAAAAGCAAGGGTCAACCAACAACAGCAACACCAAACAGTAAAAACCTCACATTGGAGAGAAGAAGATATATTTTAATATCTAATTGGGCCATTTACAAAAGAATAAAGACGATCACAAACATTTGTTTCCATGGCCATCTGAAAATCATGCCTCAATAAATAACTATGGCCACTTAGGAGGGGAAGCTTAGATATAATAACATTGCATAATTTAATAGGACAAATAGCTTTAGAGCAATTTCATTTTAAAGTGGAAAAACATAAAATGAGATCTCAGCTATCCAGAAACGTCAGAGAATGAGTTGATCTGGATAGCTGAGAGTTTATAAATTATAAATAGCAACACTTTTTAAATTTTATCTATTTTGTACAGAAATGTTTTGAAGATGTGTTGTTCACTTTGCTGCCTTCACAAAGAAAATCTGCCGAAAATATATCTTTGCTGATTCACATAATTATCAGGGGCATTAAATACTGTGCTGTGCTTTAAATCCAGTAAGGTGCTCAGGGCATACTTGAGGTGTACCTATTTGTTTCTTCTATAAATAGACCAGAACTACTATTTAAAGTTCTTTCTCATCTTAAAAATTTGTTTAAAATTTTATTTATTCTGATGATATAATCAGCATGTGGTCATGAAAGAACATTAAGCAGGAAGAAAATAAAAATCACTCATAATACCATGATATAGCCACAAAGACTGTTACTATTTTGAAGTTTTTCATTATGATTTTTTAAGCAATTATATACATATATTTTACTTAGCCAAAATCAAATGCAACCATTTGTATCTTGTGCTTTTGCTTTGTAAAACTGTTACCTGCTTTGATAATTAGTTCATCTCCTCCACTGGCATCAGCATATTAGCTATCATTTCTTATTGATGCCAGTGGGTCCTAATATATCTGCCCTCTCCCAGTACTACTACCCTGTTTACCATTTGCTGCAGCAGGGGCAGAAAACCAAATTTGATAAAACTGTGTCTAATAGAAGAGTAAATAATTTGAACGAAGGACTGAGAAGGCTCTTTTCAAATAAAAGCCCATGTGCTGTGGTTTAGAGACTTTAACATTCCTTTTGCCTACTCAGAGATGTTTTTGTTTTTGCTTACTTCCAGGCTCATGTTCACATTTCAAAGCGATAGATGGCATTTCCAGGTAGCATGAGTGCTGGAATAGCTGAATTTCAGGGAAGTCGAGGTGTTACTTGTACTGCAATGCTACTGAATACCATAAATCAGATGCATGAATCTGGCCTAGCACCTTTCCAGCACACACCCACACAGACAAGAAAAATCCCATTTAAATTCATTCTTGTTGAGTAAGCAGCAACAATCTGCATTATCTTTTGTCAGAAGAATGAATAGCTTACAAATCTGGGTTGCCACACCACTATATATTTGTTTTGATGTTAACCTTTAACTATATTGTATTACACTAGGTGAAAGTGTATGTAATTAACATTTTTGTCGGTCAAAAATTGACAATTTCATACGGCTCAACATAATAGTTAATTTCACATGTCTCTTTTCCACAGTAAATAGTAAATACTTTTTTGGGAAGGTCTACCTTTGTGCCCTCAGAGTCTGGCTATAATAAATACTGAAAATAGTTGTTTAAAGAATGTGAAAAATTATCTATCATCCATCTATCTATCTATCTATCTATCATCTTATTTATCTATCTATCTATCAATCTATCATCTATCCATCCATCCATTCATCCATCTACCTATCTAAAATCGGCAATTACATATTTTATGATCTGACCCAGGTAAACAATGCTTTGGACCTGGTAAGTAATAAAGAATTCTTAGTTCACTTCATTTACTTTCTTTTCTTTTTTGGACAATGTAGTTGATCAACTTTATTCCCCCTTCTAATCACTTATTCTTGTCTATTGCCTGGAGCTGTTCTTCTCATAAACCTTTCCCCCACCCCAGCTTTTTTGAGATACAATTGACCTATAACACGGTGTAAGTTTGAGTGTACACGATGATTTGATATACATATATATTGTGAAATGACTCATCACCTGACATAGCTACGTTTTGGGGAGTATGCGAGAACATTTAAGATTTACTCTCTTAGCAACTTTCAAGTATTCAATACAGTATTGTTAACTATAGCCATCATGCTGTACATTAGATCCTCAGAACTTATTCATTTTCTAACTAAAAGTTTTTACTTTTTGACCAATATCATCTCATTTCCCCCATTCCCAGGCCCTGGCAACCACCAATCTATTCTTTCTTTCTATGAGTTTGGCTTTTTAATATTCCCCATATAAGTGAGATCATATAGTATTTGTCTTTCTCTGACTTATTTTACTTAGTATAATGCCCTCCATTTGATCTGTAGTATTATTCAAGTTCACTAATTCCTTATTGATTTTCTGTCTGGATGATTTATCCAACGTTGAAAGTGGAGTATTGTAGTCCTCTATTATTACTGTATTGCTGTCTACTACTCCCTTTAGTTCTGTTAATATTTGCTTTAAATATTTAGGTGCTCCAATGTTGGATACATATATATTTATAATCGTTATATCCTCTTGACAAATTGACCCTTTTATCACTCTATAGTGACCTTTATCTCTTGTGACTGATTTTGACTGAAAGTCTATTTTATCTCATATAAGTATAGTTACTCCTGCTCTCTTTTGGTTACCATTTGCATGGAATACCTTTTTCCATTTCCTTCACTTTCAGCCTATGTGTGTCCTTAAAGCTAAAGTGAGTCCCTCATAGACAGCATATTGTTGGATCTTTTTTATCCATTCAGCCACTCTGTGTCTTTTGACTAGAGTATTTAATCCATTTATGTTTAAAGTAATTATTGATAGGTTAACTGTTTGAGGTGTTAACTGTTTTCTGACTCTTTTTAGTTCCTTTCTTCCTATCTTGCCGTCTTCCTTTATAATTTTTTTGTAGTAGTATGCTTTAATTACTTTCTTTTTATCTTTTGTGTATCTATTATAGGCTTTTTCTCTATGGTCAGCATGAGGTTTACACAAAACATCTTATAGATATAACAGTCTATTTTAAATTGATGACAACTTATCTCTAATTGCATACAAAAGCATTACACTTTGATTTCTACTACCTCCACATTTTATGCTATTGATTTTATTCTTTACATCTTTTTACATTGTACATTCATTAACAAATTATCGTAGCTATATTTTTAATACTACTGTCTTCTAACTTTTATACTCGAGATAAAAGTGATTTATGCACTGCCATTACAGTAATAGGGTATGGTGAATTTGAATATATATTTACCTTTACCAATGAGTTTTATATTTCTATATTTTGTCTATTGTTATCTTGTGTCCTTTCGTTTCAACTTGAAAAACACCCTTTAGTATTTCTTGTAAGGCAGGTCTAGTGAAGATGAACTCCTGTAGCTTTTGTTTTTCTGGGAATATCTTCCTCTTTCCATTTCTGAAGGACAATTTTGCAAAGTGTAGTATTCTTGGTTGGCAGTTTGCTGTTGTTGTTGTTGTTGTTGTTGTTGTTTTAATTTCTTTCAACACTTTAAATATATCATCCCATTTCCTTTTGGTCTGCAAAATTTCTGCCAAGAAATACACTGATAGTCCTATGGGGGTTCTCTTATATATGATGAGTCACTTTTCCCTTGCTGCATTCAAAATTCTGTCTTTGACTTTTAATATTTTGATTATAATATGTCTCGGGGTAATCTTCTTTGGATGATCTTGTCTGTAGTCCTTTGAGCTTAATGTACCTGGATATCTACATCGCTCCCAATATTTGGGAATTTTTCAGCTATTGCTTCTTTAAATAAGCTCTCTGCCTCTTTCTCCTCCTTCTGGAACCCCCATGTTGCAAATGTTCTCACACTTGATAGTGTCCCAAAATTCATGTAGGCTTTCTTTGGCATTTTTCATTCTTTTTTTTTTTTTTTTAATTTTTGTCCCTCTGGCTAATTTCAAATGGTCTGTCTTCAAAATTGTTGATTCTTTCTTCTGTATGACTGAGTACACTGCTGAAAAGCTCTATTGAATTTTTCAGTTCTGTCACTGTATTCTTCAGCTCCAGGATTTCTGTTTGGTTCTTTTTTGTTTTCTACTTCTTTACTGAACTTCTCATTTTGTTCATGCATTGTTTGACTGATTTGTTTAATTGTTTATCTGTGTCCACTTACATTTCATTATGTTTCTTTAAGATGATTATTTTGAATTCTTTGTCAAGCGATTCACAGATCTCTATTTCTTTGAGGTCAGTTACTGGAACTTTAATTAGTTTCATTTGGTAGTGTCACATTTGTCTGATTCTTCATGATTCATGTAGCCTTGCATTGGTGTCTGTGCATTTGAAGGGACAAACACCTTTCCCAATCTCTACAGACTGATTTCAACAAATAAATACCTTCTCCTGTCAGTTTTCCAGGTTGCCAAAATTACCTCCAAAATTTCAGTCATGCTCTGTTGGAGGCAGGTCACAGGCTGATGCTGGGTCTGCAATTGGCAGGCTTGTTACTAGTGTCATGGCAGGTGTGGATCTTGTCTGGTCCCTGGGTGGATGGGATAACCTCTAGTACCCTGTTCAGTAGGGTGGTGCTGGATAAGAGTCTGCTTAAGGATCCACAGTTGGGTCCTCAGATAAAGGGTTTGTTACCAGGGTGTGTGGATGGGTATGACTCCCACCAGGTCCCTGGGAGGGCTTCTGTCAGGTCACGAGATAGGTCCCTGGGCAGGCAGGACTGGCCATGGTACATAGTCAAGAGTGGGTAGAACCAAGTCCTAGGACTGCTTCAGGATCCACTGACAGGATTGAGGTCTGCAGAACTGAGTCTGGAGGGAGGCATGGATGAGCTTGTCTCCCACTAGGTCCCTGGACAGGCTGGACTGCTCCCTGGTCCCAGTTGGTGGGTGGTGGGGGAGAGGCTAGAGCTGGGTACAGGTGATTTCAGGATCTCCAGAGATGAAGATGAGAGTGATTCTTTCTGGGTTCATTGACTGGCAAGACTGGTTGTGAACTACAGCTAGGAGGAGCTAGAGTACATTTGCAGAGCCATTTCACAATCTACCGTCAAACTGAGCTTGGTTGTCTTACCTCCAGGGGCTGCAGGACCATACTTGAGAGGGACTGAAGCCAGTTCACAAGCCATTCAGGGTCCACGGCCAGGACTGAGCTCTGAGGACCCATTACCTGAGGCATGGGTGGGTATGACTCCTCCTGAATCCCTTGGTATACAGCACTGGTGGCAGGACCCAAGCTAAAAGGGCTGTAGCTGAATCCTCTAGGATACTGAGTTGTTCCTGAGTCTATAGATGGGACCACAGTCAGTCAGCCGGACACCTAGGTGCAAGCCTGTCTTCTCAGAAAAGCTTTCCATAATTTTGGATTCAACTGGGATTTCACAATCTCCAACATGGATCTCAAAGCTCCCACAAAGGCACTTCTATTTGTGTATGGCCGCCAAATTATTGTTGCTGAGGGGAGCTACAAGCAGGGGACCTCCTGTTCCATCACCTTGCTGATATCACTTCCATACATTTACTTTCTGAATCCCTTTTAGGATGAAGTTGTGCTGATTTATAAGTATATGTACTATCTGTAGAAAATGTTTACTCCAGCATTATTTATATGACTGAAAAATAAAAACGACTTCAATGTCCAATTTAAGGAATCAAATAGGTGAATTATCATACATCCATATAATATAATAATATGCAACCATTAAAAAGGTGCATTATAAAGAGATTTATTAATATATGAAAATGCTTACAAAGTTAAGTGAAAAAGTAAAGCATAACTGTATATAAAATATAATATAAATAATGTAAAATATGAATAGAAATACAAGATAGAAGGAAATAAACCAAAATGTTAATAGTGATTGCTTCTGGATATTGAGACTGTAGATGATATTTTTCTTTGTCTTTATATATTATGTTTCCAAATTTTCTACAAAAAGCATATATTGTATTTTATAATGTAAAACATTTTAATAGAGAAAAAATGTATGATAACATTTGAAATTTAGTCAAGGAAAGAGGAAAAGCAAAAGGGAAATATAGTACATTTAAAAAATACATTTATTGAGACGGTTTATTCATTCATTCAATAAATCTTCGTTGAGGGCATACTATGTGCCAGGAACATAAACAATCTTAGTCAACACTTTTCATGGGTGACTCAGAGGACTTCGAAATTCCATTTCCGTTGTGTTTTGTGTTTAATCTTTTAGAAAATGGAACCAAACCATATTATTTTAGTCAGATAATTCTGGAATACTGGCAAGGGGGCACTGAGCAATTTGTAATCCTATAAGTGATGTCCTCTTTCATGTGGTATACTTCCTTTTCACAGTTATATTCTTTACCATCACAATCAAATATAGTAAGAGAACAAGAACCTCTAGCATTTGAGAATAAAAATCCACCCATAGTCATTTCTCTGGATGGCCAAATACTGAATGACTTCAGCAGGAAATTCTAGTATAACTTTTAGAACATGCTGAATTTTTTATTTGAAGACAACCCCTAGATGCTGATAGCTTCTGTTCATCGGTTTCATGAAAGCAAGTGGAAAGCTAAAATATTAATATTACGTTTCTGCTTCTGACAGAGCTATGATAGCTATAGCTCCTTTGATCATGAGACTTAAATATACATTTGGCTCCAGTAATGGACACAAATCAGAATAATAACATAAAAGTCTTTATGGAGATACTATTATAAGTATGAACAAGTTGTATTTCTTTGGTGCATATCTGACTATATGGTTTTCTTTTCTTAAAAAACAGATATTACTTCTACAGTCCACTTATAACTAAAATGTTTGAATCTTCAATCTATCAAAGCAACAGAATTGGTGCCATATATTTAAACATTTTTCCTACTTTAAAAAAATAATCAGGAAAAAAAAATTACTATTTTAACTCTTGGAGTTGCTTGTCCTTGATCCAAAATAATTTTTCTTTCCAAAATTTTACTGCACTAGAACAGCTTAGTCAAGAAAATAAAACATTTTCAATATTATAGATATAGCCACAAAAAAAGTAAGTCTAAGGTTGAACTATGAAGGCCAGGGTATAAGCAATATTTTCATTGTTAATTTATGATAGAAGTGTTAGGTTTCATTACAATTATTTAGAACCTGGAGTATAGGAAGATGGATACTTTAAAATAAGAAAATATCAGACTTACTATATATTGAAAGAGTCTGATAAGCAATATAACTGAAAGTTCAATAAAATATATTTACTGCTATTAAATACCTCATAAATTCTGGCTTACATTTTAATTGTTCATTACCTTAATCAATTATGGCTATAAATTAAACCAATAACATTTTATCTATTTTCATAATAACGACCAAACAATCATAATAAAACTTATCTGTCATCACATATTCTTAACCATTGAATTGCTCATCAAATTTTACCAAAAAGTCTCAGTTTCTGGGATAAATATTGGAAGATCTCTGCACCCAAAACAATGCTTCTCCTTTTAATATAATAAGCATTTCATAACTGAGAGCCACATTTCCTCACAGCCCTGAATGATTCAAGAAGAGGCAGGTAATGTAGGTACAAATTGAATTACCCAGAGCCTTTTCAGCTACTATAAAATTTTTGGATTTTCCTAGAAGTAATGGGAAACCAAAATAAATGGCACTGATTTAATGTAGTAAAAATAATCTTTAAACACTTTAAAGCTTTGTTCAAGTTTTAAATAAATATACTTTTAAAATTACAAAAAATTTCACTATCTCATTTTATCTTCGCAGTCACTGTAGGAAACAAGCAAGGTATCCTCATTTGTGATTAACTTATTGATTCGCTTACTGAAGTATAAAAAGTATGCTTACTGAAGTATAAAGAGTCCCCAAGTTTCAATGTCAATACTTTTTCTTTTTGAGGGATGAGGTGGATTAGCAATGGTAAATTGTCAGAGAGATTCTCACTATTTTTAAATTACAAAATTTCTCTTCTTCCTTCAAAGAAAAATAAAAGTAGATCATTGTATAGGAGACTTATCCTGTGACTTAAGGCTCTCACTGCAAATGGGCAGTATATCTTAATGAATGATGCAAATCACATTAATATTCTGTACTATCACAAAAAAGCATAGCATGGAGATACGTTAATAAAAGATAGAGGCTGTAATTATAGCACTTGAGTATATTTTGAGACATAAGAGCTCGCGATGGAAAAAGAAGAGGGACAGTGCAGTTGAACAGATCAGGGGAGAAGTTGGTGGGAGGCGTGGGCTGCAGATGAAAAAGTCTCAGACGTAAAACAGCCCAAGATGAGAGTTGGAAAAAAACGCTAAAAGGGCATCTAGTTCTTACCAGTCACCAAAGGGGCTACATACGTTATATAGGTATACACACAACATAGCTCATTTTACCAAGTCAGATTTTCAGACAGGCTTTCATAATTAAAATCCATCTTCTCTCACCCCACATACTTTAAAAAGAAATTAAGCAGCTTACAATTTTAAAGCCATTTTTTCAAGGGTGTTGGAGGTTAAAACTATACTTTCATGGTACATGCAGATGCCCCTTTGATTCGAACCATTGTACAAACTGAACAATATAACATGATTTTATAACATCTTTGAGGATTTTTACCTCTTGATACTGATGTGCGACTTCTATTAACATTAAGGCACAGATTTATAGGTGCTCACCAATGTATGTATATGTCTGAATTTTATTGAAATAAAAGGGTCCTATAACCACTATTTATTTTCAGGCAATGGCAAATTTGAAGAATAGCATAAAAATCTTTTTTTTTAAGCCTAATGTTTATTTACAGCCCTTCATCTAGATGTCACTCAAGAAACTTGAACTTACACAATACATAACAATCACTTGATCCACTAGAAAAAAAATAAATAAATAAAAGGCAGCTGCTTTGTAGGCTTAACAGTGCTACATAATGCCAAGGATAGAACATCATAAATAGCTTAGCCAATTGAAACTGCATAAGCAAATTTAGTAAGTAGAATGTAAGACCCAGAGCATCATTCAACATCAAGCATTTTCACAAGCAATGGTGAGAGTTGCTAACCCCTCAAATAATGGGTCCTTCTAAAGGGCACCACAGGGGTGGGAGACTCATTCAGATATTGGTCCCGCCATCCTTTGTTCCCTTGACTATAGCTCTGCTCCTTCCTTGTCATTTGAGTGGGGATTTAGTCAGATGAAATCCTCTAGGATTATAATAGGAATTGTTTTGTTAAAAGCCTGGTAACCAATTGAAAATACTACCTTCTCCCATTCCTCCCCAACAATCTTCCTTTTGAATGACCATCAATTGTTTCACAAGATAAAATATATTTATATTGTGTAAAGCTGTTTACTTGCTAGTTAGCCAGGGAATATTATTTAGTTTTATTACTTTAATGACAAAAATCATAAAATAAAATGCATATGCAATAAAAACAGATTATGCAACTAATACCTGTTTTCAAATTGCCTTGGGACGGTTTATGGAGCGGTTTGGCCTAAAGCAATAACTAAAACCAGATTTGAACGCCATTATAAATAGGCATAGGCTTTCTTTACATAACCCATATTTATATTTATCAATAAAAGCTGAGACTCAAAGCTTTCAGTAATAACTGTGGAGAAAGCAGGGCAAATTTATTATTTGTGATCCTGTCTTTATCTTTCCCTATTACATCTGGGACAACTCTGTAGTACTTAGGTGATATGACTAAATCTTATTAGTGGAGGGCCCTTCTATTTTAAGCATAAATCTGGCATTTAAAAATCCCATAGTAAAAAAATTAACATAGAAAATGTCAGGAAATGAAGCAAATTAAAAGATACTGTCAACAGCATGCAGTACTGTCAAAGGACTAATAACCCCACTTAAAGAGTATCAGGAATGGGTAGTAGATTTTTGAAAAGTAGATACCAAGGCAAGAGGAACATTTAATGTCAAAGCATAAAATATATTTAGAACGCAATAGCCATGATATTAAGCCATCAGTCCTTTGATTATTAATTTGTAATTTGTACAGGTGACACCAATGGGTACAAAAAGCAATAAAAATCTATGAGGTTTTCAAATTACCAGCTTGCATCAGTATCAGTCACAACCAGTGCTAGCATGTGAGTAAGATTCATTTCCAACTTACAGTATTGATGTGTTTCAAAATGAGCTTATTTAGGAAAATACAAACTACAAAATTGTTAATATACAGAGTCTTTTCAAAGCAGGCTTATTTTTTATTCTAAAACTTAATTTTCCCTTCCAGTTTAAGGGCAGGTAGTGAGTAATATAAATTACTTATGTGAATTGTTTTAATTATCCTAAGAAAAATCATAAATGTGAGAATAAAGAAATTTTTAACTTCGTTAGTAAGAAAAACATTTATACTGTAACAAAATATTAATCCCTCTGTTCTTCTGATGCAGAATTTTGACATTACTAAAAGAGTTAGAAAGAGAGAACACTTTGGAGTACACATTGAGTTTCTCACTTTAATAATGAAGATGTGGTTCTGTGTAATCTAAAATTAATTTAAAGCCAGCAAAAAGAAGTAATATTCTACTACTTCTGTTTTGTTCTCCTCTATTCAAATTTAACAAGTGGTAGCAGCTTTCAGGATAGCATGCACAAAAGATTCAAATTAGATGTCAAAGTTGAATAAGTCAAGCTTGCCTTCTATTATTTGAATGGGATTTAACTTATTTGCTTGATAACCTTTTTTTTTTTTTAGAGAATTAGTTTTTTTCTCAATAAAACTTAAGAGCGTTGCAAAGGCAGTGGCCATTTCATAAACAGTGGGATATTCAAGTTGAAACAAATAAAGTGTCAAGTGGATGGAAAAGAAAAATGAAAGAATCACATAAAAGAAATGCTTTGGAGGGAGGGAGCTTAACGAAGCAAACCTCAGCAAAGTCCTCTCCTTCTCTGCCCCAAATGCAAGTTAAAAAGACCTTTTCATTTGGCAACAATGACCGAAACACCACAGAAAATGTACCAGTGGCTTGTTTTCCTTTTAGCTGCATTATTGACATTTTATGGCCTGTGAAGATGTTCCCTGTATCACACACACAGGTAACACACTGTGTGTCTTCTCTAAAGAGCACATCACTGTGACTGTATTCATAGAATCCTTGCTTTGGGTTGTTTTTCTAATAGGAAAGATTGAATTGTAAACATTCATTTATACTCTCTTGCTCAGTCCCCATTATTCCTACAAGCTACATCATCAACTGATGTGAAATAAGTTGACAAAGAAACAACATGCTCTAAATACATGACTGAAGCATTCACATCATTTAGAAGGTGAAAATCCCAGGAACAAAGGAGCTTGAGTCTATCTTAAAGCAGGAACTTCCCTGCAGAGAGAAACAGGAAGAAATGAAGGCACGTAATACCATTGCAGTTGCGATATTTCTGAAGTAGGACACTTAAAAAAGGGCACAAGCTATTCATGTTTCTAGAAGCATTACGTTTAATTCCTCTGCGAAAGATTTAGCAGCTTAGTGGAAAGCAGCATGCGCACGCGCGCGCACGCATGCACGTACGCACGCACACACAACAAAACAAAACAAAACAAAACAAAACAAAACAAAACTCCAACCACGAAATAAGAGTCAGCACTGCAAGGAAATTTGCTTAAACTAATATTAGAAAGAAAGTATTTCAGAAACGGTAGCCTCTAATAATCTCATACCCTAAGGCTAGAATAAAAGGTCACTGCTAATTGGTACAACAGCAGCTTTGGGCATACAGTTAGGAAGTGAAATTCTGTGATGAATTCTATCTAACCACTACCCTTTCCTTTTTAGTTGCAATTATACCAGGACATGTATCACATGTTGCAGAGCCCAGAAAAGAAGTCAAAAGAAGCCATAATTCAAAATTAAGCTTCTTTTCCATTTAAAAAAAAATTGCCACATTTAACTTTTATAGCTAAATCAACTAGGAGAACAAAATCTATTTGATTGTCGAGAAATGAAATTAAGTAGTAGTTTAAAAAGTGATGCGTAATGCATAATGAAAATGTTTTTGCATGATTTGATAAAAAAAATCATAGTCAATAAAAGATGTTACTTTCAGAGGGTTATTCTTCAGTTAAGGTAAACATATAAGAACACATACTACAAAGTCTCACTTTTACTGGTGTTAGCCTTCAAGTTTAAAAAAAAAATGTTCATGAACAGAGGTGAATGTTTTTAAAATATTAGAAAAACTTAATATATCAATTAGACTATAAGAAAGATGCTTTTAAATTTTTGTTTGTTTGTTTCATATGCCTTGGTAATGAAGAACACTCCTGTGACCTGTTCTCCTAAGACCTGATATTTCATTTGAATAAATTTAGAGAGACAAAAATTTAAAAACACTAAATCTGCAAATCTACTTTACTTATTAAATCCTCAACTTTTTTCTTTTCTTTAAACATGTTCATACCTGACAAGCTGTAAATAACTGTTCATTGTGGTTTGAGGAACTTTTATGAAAAGGTATTTTCCTCTTTAAGGTTTTTTTTTTTTAAGAGTATACTATTTTTTAAGAATATACTACTTGAGAGAAAAAAAACCTCATCATGTAGACATTTCACAAGTGTCTATACTAACTGATGAAATAATTTATATACTATACAAAAAGTTTATCACCTACTTGTTGCTTTACTCACTATCAGGAGCACTTATAAATTCCAGCAGTGATAACACCATAATTCCAAAAGAGCTGAGAGCCAAGAGTCCATCCAGGACCTTTTTGCTGTCCCTTTGAAATTTCCTTCATTGCCCCCTTTCCTGCCACCAAGCCTAGAACAATTTTGCATAAAGTGAGAAAGGCTTTATTTGGAGCAGTAAGTAGTGTCTTGTTTTTCAGTTTTTTTTTCCTAAAAAGAGATAGAACACCGAGACTTAGGAGAAGTAAAACAGACTTCAAACAATGTTGACATAATTGTACTTCCCCATTTTTCTACCAGTTTTTCTTTCCCACAGCTATTGTGAGGAATATCAGATTGGGGCAATAGAGGTAAGAAACTGTGTTGTGAGGGAAATAAACAGATTAAGCAGGATTTTTCTTAAGCAGCAGAAGGGAATTGAGGAAAGTAGTGTACAAAGGGTCCCAGAACCACAAAGCACGGTAAGCATAAAAAAAGTTAAAAAATTGGAAGCATCAAGATAATATATAATGCACAGAATTTGTGTGGACAGCATTCAACTTAATCATAATCCTTTTTCAATGCTTTGCATCTTTCTCTGACAGGAAGTTTCAGTTCTAAATGAACCATGCAAACTGATCGATACTATTTATAGCAACCGAAAAAAGTATTCAAATAGCTAGATGTGATATTTTTCTTTTCATTTATCCTTCCCAATCTGATCCCAACCTGAATTCAACATTTAAAACAGCCTCTAATAACTTCCTAGAAACTCATTATGTTGGAACTTCATTTCTAAATCTATTTTCTACTTTGAACCATTACCCCAGTCACTAAAGATGGTCATCCTCTTGGTGCCTTCATGCTGTCGGGTTTTTAGGACTATTAACAAAAGTTGTTTTAATGTTCTTTAGAGGTACACAAAAGTTTATTTAAATTTGAACTGTAGAGTGAAACCTACATAACTAGAAAAGTTTTTTTTAATCCTTTTATCTTTTCAAATCAAGGTTTGATTCCAATTATCTGTTGAAATGACAAAATGAAATCCACAAATATCTATAAAGCACAGTCATCTCTCATTATCTCTGTTACTTAAAGTAATACTGATATAAACAACTGAGATGATATCATAAATATAACTCAAGTAGATGCCAGAATATTCATACAAAGTCATACTGCTTATCCCTCCTGATGCAAACTTCTCTTGATAAGTTAGCTCCAAATATTCAAAGATAATCAGTTTAATAGGAAATAAGATATACCTGTATACTTTGTATTAATGGCTGTAAGGCTGCTAAAATTCTAACAGGTATTATAACTGGGCACTAAAGATGAATCCATGCACAATATTAACCTTCCAACAACAGTATGAAAATCATATCCTTGTTTTTGTGTTTTTTTCATTTCTTTGTGTCCAGGATATACATAGACTTTCTGAAACCACTGCAGAGTTGTGAATAATGTATGAAATAAAAAAAAAAAAAATTCCTGTTCATTGCCCAGGAAGAACTGTATTGCTTGCAGTATAGTACATCTATTCAAGACAAACAATAGAACAGGCCAATAAATCCAGAAATCTCAAGCTAAAACCTTCCCAAGTGGAAAGGGAAAATATCATGGATTCTAGAAGTCCCTCAAACAAATAGTTCAAATCCTTAGAATACCCCTCTGTACTAGATAGAAGCCCTTAAATTTCAGAAAGATCTGTTCTCCTGAGTAAATCTGTGAGAAAGCTTGAAAAGTAATTAATTACTTAATATTATTCTAAAGAGATCCACTGAATTCCTGTCTACTTCCCCTGTCTTACAGAGCATATTTGCAAAGACTGATGAGAAGATACGTAAAACTTCAACAACAGGATGTTACTATAACTCTCTTTTTCCTGTATTTTCTCTAGTAGCATTTAGGAATGTTCCCCTCTAAATAAGAGGAGTAGAACAAATTGCAATTTGAGTTAAGAATGCAAAAGAGGTGGCAGTCAAATCAAGCACAGTGGATGTAAGAATAAGAGTAATGGCATATATAATTATATTTTGTTTTTTATATAAACTCAACATTTTTCTTCATTTGTTAAACCTAAACATTACTGAGTAGAGAGGTCATGTGAAGGTAACATACATAGGACATTCGAGTTTGCCCATAGAATAAATTCAGCTTTAATGGAATTCCATTTATGGTGACATAGAAGGAAATTTCTATTTCCTTCATCCCCTAAATTTCAACCTTGAGAGATAGCTTTAGGTAAAATATATTGAAAAGGCTTTCATGTAGATTCAAATTTTTGATAATTGAAAAGTATTCAACAAGCAGTTATCAAGAGCATATACTATATTATACTGAGTTAAATGCTTGCTGCTAAAAATAAATCACAATCTTTTAATAGTGAAAGAGTAATAAGCCTTGTAGTATTTTAACACTTTGTATTATCTACGTCTTTAAGAGACGTGACACAGACCATAACCTTAAAAGACTTCCAGGAATAGGTGAAGCACTGTATTAGGTTCAAGGTATCTGGGCTCATGTTTTTGCAAATGCAAAAAATCCCAAAGAATAATACAAGATCTTGAATCTCAAAAAAGGGTACTGTGGAGCTTAAGATGCCCACTGCCCTCTTCTTTCCTTCCTTCACCTTCCACTCCTCTCATTTTAATGGACACAAGGAAAGGAATGACCAGAGGTAACATTCAAATCGTAATACACAGGAGAGGTGTGTCTACAGGTTTCACGAAAATTAGGAGATAGGTAGGGAATATATTCATTTTCATGTGAAGCTAGCTGCCTTTGGCCACTGGGGCAGCAGATGGAATTGGACTGAAGAGGAAGCAGAATTTATAATTTCTTATCCCATTTCAGGAAAATACTCAATAATTACAACTGACTTCATATGAGAGAAATAAGCCCATAATCACAACCATCAATTAGAAAAATTATTTCCCTTTAGTTTTGAAAGCAATTAGTTTTCAAGAAAATGTAAGGTACTTATGACAGTCTGATAAATGCCTTGTTGGTTAATGTAGTTACAAATGCACAGTGTCTACTCATATTAGAGTAGTATCATGTACCTGACATATAGGGACCCAACCATTTATTCTTGAATTGAAGTTTTGTAAATAAGCAGGTAGCTGTGAGCTTAGCTATCAAAATTAGCGTGTTTGTGAATGTTTGACATGGAATTAAAACTACCAAGAGAAATTTATTACTGCTTAATAATTGCTTGTCCTAACTTATCCCATATTCCAATATCTAAAGGAAGCCTGCTAAATTCATATTCTTATAAAAAATCAACTGAAATCGACCTTATCTCCTACTGGCTTGCAGCGATCACAAATGAAGAAATGTGCAGCAGAGCTGATTATATTGTGTAGGAGAACAGACAAGCAAAAGTGATAGAAATTTCTATAGAGAACATCATCAGTGCTTGCTTAGAACAACTTTGCATATAAATAGGGCATAAATGGTCTGTGTGCAATTTGTTCTCTAGTTGTCAAAAAGTAATCAAGGACAGACTACATAGCAATCTTCTGTTTCTAGCTTCCCTAATGCAAACCCAGATCTTATTAATTAATACTTGTATGTGTTTGTTCCCAAAGTAAAATTCACTTTCTATAAATAAAAAAAAAATTATGTAACTAATATAGGTACACACTTCATCATAAGATTCACATGAAGTGATTTTTTAAAAAGACACTAAATTAAGCAGTCTTAAAAATTAACAGCATTTTAGAAAACAATACAATCTAGCTTATACCTCAGTCTCACTCTCCTCTAATACATTCTCCTAAAACTGTTTTTTCTAAGGTCACCAATGAGTTTTTAATAGTTAAATCCAATAGATCCTTCCAAATCCTTATTTTATTGGTCCTCTCAGCTACATCTGATGCTATTCAGCACCATCTTTTCAAAAAGCTCTATTCTTTTGGCCTCTGTGATACAATACTAGCTTTCCCCCCCCCACACACACACATCCATAATTAACCCCTTCATGCTCTCCTTCATGTGCTCCAGTTTCCACACTAGTCTCATAAATTGGTGGTTCTCAACTTTTGTGGCACATTAAAATAGCCTGAATAATTTTAAAAAATATGATTGCCTAGGCTCTGACTCTATAGATTTGGATTTTATTGGTTCAGAGAAGAACCAGACACAGGTATTTCTTAGAAGCACCTCAGAGTGATCCCAGTGTGTAGGTAGGGCTGAGAACCAGTGCCACAAACATCTGTTTTCCGCAGAAAACATGGTAGTTTTCCCCACCATGCTACTCATTTTTCCCAGATTGTCTTACTTTTGTATTTTTTACTGTCCTCTGAATGTTGATCAATTCTCTAAGATTCCAAGTATAACCGTCTAGTTACTGCCCAGAGGTAACCAAGCTAACTAACCTACTGAGGACACTAAGTGGCTGCTGGCCTAAGGAGTATCTGATTTGCTTCTTCTTCACCACCATCTCTCCTCCTATCAAGAGAGTCACACATATACTATGACCCACCCACCTCTGACTTTCACCATTTGCGAACCAGTTAATTCTAAAGTTGACAAAAGATTTTCTCAAGATGGCCCCATCCTTTTTGTCTCCTTCACCAACTCTCCCACAGCTTCTACCCAGTTAACTAAAGCATATTCTTCTTCCACTCCCAGTCTATTCTTTATGAGCCACGAATGTCCTTCATTTTAACCTATGAGACTAGAATTCTAAATTACATGGCTATGAATCACATATCATATTATAGATGAAAAAGTGCTTTGTTAACTGTAAAGCACTAGCATGCTAAAGTGTTTTAACTATATCACACAGTATATACTTAATACATACCATTGAATCAAGAAGGGGAAAGCCATATATTTAGAAGTAAAACTAGGCATAATAATTTATGAATGGCAACTCCATTCAAGACACACAAAAGTGTCTAAAGTTACCTGTCAGAATCTGGAAGAAATACAATTGATCTTTTCATTCTCTAACTACATTTCTTTCTTTCAAGCCCTAGCATGTAGGTACAAAAGATATTTTTCATTTTTTAATCCATTAGAACCTGGTTCTTAGCCCCCACAGTTCTACTGAAACTGCTCAGGGAAAGGCCAACTGTTACCTGCTAGTTGACAAACCCACCCATTCATCTATTTTCAGTCGCCTTCTACTTAACTTTCTGCAGGATATGAATGAATCTATCGACTTTCTGCATTCTGAAATCTTCTCTACCCTCAGTCTTCCAGGTATCACTTTGGCTACTTCTTCTCTCCTTCTAACCATTTCCTCCCCCCGCCCCTGGTTTCCTTTGTTGATTCCTCTATTTGCCTCTTAAATATTAGAATTCACAAACACACTAATCTTGGCCTTCTTTACCTCTCATTGGACATACTAGTCTTGGGTGATCCCAAGGTTTCTATATGGAGATGTCCCCAAATCTGTTTCCTCAAGCCTCTTGTGTGTGTGTGTGTGTGTGTGTGTGTGTAATTACGTAATCCTTTACTTAAAAACCCCTCTCAGCTCTTTGTTGTTGCAACAAACTTGGCATCATTGCCAATGTGCCTTCATGTATCTCCACTGCACATGTTGGCCATTTCCTTTATCTGAAATGCCTATTCCTCCAGATAAAACTTCTAGTCATCCTTCAAAACACAGCTCAATGTCATTTTCATCATGCAATCTTTCTTGAATTCTCTATGCAGTTAGTTGCTCTTTTAGCATGTTCTGCATACCTATATCATAGCATTTATACTGTGTATATATCTATCTTCTCCATGAAACTCTGAGTTCTTGATGGCAAGATCCATGCTTTATTCATCTTTGCACTCCAGGGCCCTAGCACTGTTGCCTGGCCCCTAGTATTTGAGCAATATTTGAACAAATGCCTTGTTTTTGTTTATTTGCTTGCATTAACCATTTTTACTAGATCTTAATTGTATATTAAAATATAACAAATGTACTACAGACAAAATGTGGTTTAGCAAAGTTGTCTAAGATTCTAACACTTACAAAATAGAGACTGAGGAGTCTCACGGGAAAGAACTATACTGAGGTAGAAAAAAGTAACAACTTGGAATGAATGACCAGATTAAACTAGCAATAATAAAACAAAAACAAACACAAAACCCCAACAGGCCTTGGTCTTCAAAAAAGGAGGATAATACTAAGTAGTACATAGGATCTGTCATGCACTTGTCTTTGGGCCTTGTTGTATGAGGTCAAATCCTATGGAGGTTAAGAGGGCTATTAAAACTGAAGGCTGTTTCTCTAAAGATGTCTGTAAGGCTTTGAGCACAGGTAGTACTGCTTGGTACACTGGAGTAGTGCCACAGTAAAGGAAGAGAGAGGCATTTCTTCCCACTCTGCCACTGACTGCTGTCAAACTCTGGCATCATGAAGGCATGACAGTGCCGGCTATAGCAAACAACAGCTGTGGAAATACATGGTGTTATAGGTGAAAGTTGAGGAACAGTGGCGGGTGACTGTATTTGTGAAATGCCCCCTGAAAACTTCTAGAAATGTTTCAGAGATCCCTTTTAGGCAGCTGAGGTCTTGAATGTATACATGGAGAGTAGAGTCGGGAAAATCTGGGTTTTGTTATTTATGTGAGGTAGAGAGGCCTAGGAAAATGTGGGTTTGTTTTACCGTAAAAATATTTTCCCTAATACTTAGAGTTTTTCCTCCTCTGTTGACTATCATTGTTTCTTGTCCCCTATCTATTCTCAAATGGTAAATTATACCTTCTCATTTATACTGTTATCTTGTCAATCCGTAAAACTAGGATCACATGTCTCCTGAGTTTCTTCTGTTTTTTTCAAATTTAGTTTTCTCAGTTGCCCTGTGTAGTTCTAAAACCAAATTACATTTATTCTGTTTCCTGGTTTCATTTCTTTATAATGCTTCTCTTGTGTGCTTTTTTAATGTGTAGAACTATATATCAAAATCTAGTCATAGCCAAAATAGCTAAGTTAGATATCTATTGCTGAGAAGCCTGTTTATATGTATTTATAGTGGGCAAAGAATGAAGACGTCAAGTTAGTTAAAGGAAGGGAAGCAAGTGCTAAGTATCTATAGCTATTCAGTAATAAAACAGGTGTGGCATTGTGTATTTATACTTAAGTGTGCTTTTCACGCTTGCGAGGTTTTTCTCTATGTGTGTTTGCTTTTTCCCCCTCTAAAGCTTACCTTTGCTCTTATAATGGCTAAATCAGGAATACAGATGGACAATTCTTTACAAAGTGCATTGTAAACATATGGAACTTATTACTTTAAGTGCTAACAAAGGCTGTAACAAGGAGGATTCAGAAAGATTTAGCAAAATTCATAGATGATAGATCCATACTAGGTTATTAAGGAAAACTGAGATGGTCCTTTTACCCACCAAGCTCTAGAAAGCATAGTCCATATTCTAGCAAAGGTTCTCAAGAAGTGAGGGGATGTGGGGTTACTCTGACTCCTGTGCTGCATGAGCACACAATTCCTGTCTCATTATGAGAAATATGAGATTGTGCTGCATGGCTTATATTCATGTTTTCCCAAGCAGTATGTAAACTCTTTGAGGCAAATGGCCTATTTGGTTTTGTATCCTCAGTACCTAGTACATGACACTCAGGAGGTATTCAACAGATTTACTCAATTGGTGAATGAATACAATCTATCCCTATAGCTTCACTGTTTACTCATTGCTTAGTTCCTGAATTCAGCTCCCCGCTCCAGCCCAATATTGAAAAGATGCTCTTAAAAAGTCACTAGAAAGCTCCTAAATGTCAAATTGTTGGTCTTTATCCTTTTGGATTCCACTGTAGTATGTGTCACTGTCGGATATGCCCAAGTTTCTTGCCTTCTTAATACTTCCTTCTTTCTCTGCTTCTAGAACAATAGTGTCTTGATTCCCTTCCTACCTGCCCAGCTGCTCCTTGTCTACGTTCTTTGGTAGTCCTACTTTTAGCCACTAAGTGGAGGCATTTTCAAGGTCCTGGTTTTGGATCTCTCTTCTCTTAATAATCCCTCTAACAATCTCTTCCATTTCCACACTATAACCAGAAATCTCACAAACTCAACCATCTTGTGATGAAATCTACACCTATATTTCCAGGAAACTTCTGAACATTTGACCTCAACTCTCTGCTATCACTTTCAGTTTCACTTGCCCGAAACGAAAGGTATCATCTATTAGCATTGCTTTTCCTGATTTTAATAGTTTTTCTCTCAAAACCCAACTGTCCTCCCAACTAATCACACTCAAAGCCCTAAGATCATCATTGAGTCCTGGTTGCTACTCTTCCTCTAAATTATCTTCTTTGACTAAGAATATGACAGTAGAATCCTAATTCTTCACTCATACATACTTCTGTAGATTAAATGTTCTAACATGCAGCTTTGATTATGCTCCTCCACTGCCTAAAAACCTTCAATATATCCCTGTTGCCTAAAGAACTATATGCTAACATATTAGTCTCTTATTCAAGAATTAGGTGATATGGCACCAACCTACTTTTCCAGAATCATCTCCTTAGTTTTACACTTTATATAGCCTATTTTCTCACTAGCTATACTATTTGCCATTCTCCTCAAATGCTTTTATTTTCTCACCTCTGTATTTTTCGTAATGATATTTCATTCGATAAAAATGCCGACTATCTCCACCTCCAAATGCTAAAATCCATACTCATCCTTCCATGCTTTTTTTTCTATGTGATTCTTTTTCTGACATATCCAATAAGGCATGAACATTTCCCTCCTCTGAACTCATATAATATGTTATTAACACCTCTTGCATAATACCTATCATCATCTGCCTTATTCTGTAGTCTTTCTGTACTTTTTATCTTTCCTACAAGACACAAGGGTCTTATAACTAAGGAACTCTTATCTTATTACTGCATCTTCCATCTTGTCAAGCACAGTACCTTTCACAGAACAGATGTACAATAAATTTATGAATGTTTAGGGGCTCGTCTCCTAATCTCGGAGTTTGACATCAGCAAAGCTCTAATCTGGACTGATATTCAGCCAGTATAAATCTGTACAACCATAGTGGCTACTTATTGCCTGTGTACATTCTGACTAGTTGGAGCTTGTGCTATATCATTAATTAATATTTTCAATATCACTCCTGATATGATATTCTCCCTTAAAATGTCTTTTGGTGCCTCTAACAGAAACAGCACACTCAGCTGAATGGGCTGGAGGTAATATTTAGAAGCTCCTTCTGAGGTACCTAATGTAGATTACTCTTGGGGAGGAGACATAGGCTCAGCATGGAAGAACTAATTATACCATTTAACATTTTAATTTTCTAATAAAAAATATAGACTATAACCTCATTTTGTTTAAATATGGAATTGAAAACACTACAATGAGAATTGTAGAGCTCTGTATTTTATATATCATTATTTCTATCTATAAGAGATGATAATGGAGATGGCAAGCGGAGCAGTACCTCTTTGCTGTTTGTGGTTGACTCTAATTTCAGATTTTTGGCTATTTCCTCTTATTTTACTTAACCTGGAGAAAAGAGCCCTTTT
>NW_024342257.1:2730029-2787699 GCF_902729225.1 Pteropus medius
TTATTTATTTATATATCAAATTTGGTTTTACTGCTTTTATCTCATCATACTGGAGTGGAGATTATTGGAAAGCAGCAATGGAGCCAGTATTGAACGGGGAAAGTGTAACAAGATAAAGTCTATGGGATTTTGAAAAGGAACCAAATAAGGTGCCTAAGAAAGTCAATGTAAAAGGGGGCCAGCAGGAAAAGATGATCTAGCTAGGAAAGGCAGAAATCAAGAGGAAATCTGGAAAAGCCCCTGTTTCTGTTGCTTGTAGAAAGAGGCAAACAGATGGGAGAGTTTTTGGCAGACTTGTCCACTCTGTGCCTGCTCCCCTGTCCCTCACTTCCAGTTCTTGTACTGATGTCCAAAAAGCTTTACTCATAATTGCCACTGCCTGTCTTCTAGTTTCCTTTTACCACTGGACATTGCATTGGCTGCTGCCACCTGGAATGACTGCCAGGATTAAACAGGCTGATATTTTGACCCTATGTGTTCATGGAGGCACTCCAGCTACAAACCAAAGGAGATCCCAATTTAGATTACTTGGAATAAGTACTATAAAACTATGCAGCTTCTGAATATATTCTTGGTGTTTCACAGTTGACAACACTATAGTCCCCTGAGTACCAAACTCACAGAAACCCCATGGAATGATCATTCTCTCCCAACAGTCTTTCTGGAGTCAGTTTGATGTGCGAGACTAATCAGACAGGGGCCTTAGCAAATGTATTTTTAAAATAAACAGGCTAGAAAGATGATGACAGTTCTTTTAAGGCACAGAATAACATGCTTTTAGGTATTAGCTGCTTAACGGAGAACTAAATCGATAAAAAAATTCTTTCAGTTTGCTTTTCACTGACTATTTATGATCCAATAGTTCAAGACAGAGCAGTGAAGGTTTCTGTTTTCATTAAGAGGTGAAAGGAGCCTCCGACAGCATGGTATAACATTATCATTTCACAGATAAAGACTGAGGACAGATGGATTGGCTGCCTCACAGTTACAGATTAGCAGTGCTCCTAACATTCTGCCATGCAGCATCACCCTAAGAAATTAATATGAATATATAAATATAAATTTTAATTTTCTTTCCTTCAGTCTTCCACGCTTTTTGTAGGCCATCTTCAATGTCTTCATACATACAAAGCAGCCATGTCCTCTAACCAAAACACTTCTCTCCTCTCAACCATATCTGACCTCCAGGCTAAACTACCCACCAGGATTCCCCTAAATGTATTTCATCATTGCCAAGAGCTTCCTGGATAACTCTGCACTGGGCTCCATTTCTTTAACTGGTTTGTTCAAGTACAATGATTTTGAGAGTCTAAATCTCCATTCTAATGATGTATGATAGCTTCAAATCCAAATACAGAATATGTTTTGAATTGTAGGCTATTCTAGGCAAATCTTATTAATCTAAATTCAGTAGAGTTTACATATTTACTATTAATTACCCTTTTTCTGTTTACTTCTCCATACAGCTTTACAGTCTATGAAGAGGACCTTTTAAATCAACACACCTAATTTCTCCCTCTACTTTAAGAAAGATGGGAACTAAAAAATATATATATAAAAAAAAAAACTTATTTAGAGGAGACGGATAGCTCAGTCTATTTGGATTATCCTGAGAGGAGCTTTTATTTACTTCAGCCATAGGGTATAAACAGAGAAGCCAGACAACTTCCTAGATACACTTGAGTGAGGGAGGTTGTTCTGCTTCTTTCATGTTTTTTCTTCCCTGGAGATCAATTTTCATAGTGTGACTTTGTGACTAATCAAAAACACACACAAACATGTGTTCCAATGCTTTGGAACTTTTGGAGGTCTTGGATTATCTGTGCCTCTCCTCTCTTTATTAACATGGAGAATAGACTGTACTGTCAAGCCAAAATGGCCTCTAGAAAACAAAACAAAACAAAACAAAACATTATCTTATCGTTTCCTTACCTGTAAATAGCTAATATGACATCCTCAAGGCCAATTACTTTTAATGATTTAATTACATTTATGGTTTTTAAACCACACCTTCCACTTAAACCACATGCTCATAAAATAACAATTAAAAATATTTAATATCAAGCATGGCGGGAGTCCTTGTTTCTGATATTTTTTTTTTTTGCAAAGTCTACAGTTATTTGAAGATATTTTTAGCAGGTTGAAACTTGCAATCATGTAGATGTAAAAGGCTGTTGAGACTTCACACATGAACTGAGATCAACTGTTAAAAACAAACCTTCGTGGGAAAGGGTTTTTTTATTTGTTTTGTTTTTCGGTCTTTGGTTCTGAACATTCACATTTTACAATACCATGTGAGCTGGAAGGGGTCTTACCTGGATTCCTCGGAATCCGCTTTCTGCGGTCTCGAAATGCTGCACCTGACTGTAGGGCTTCTAGAAGATTATCCATCACGCCAGTCTCATCACCCTCTGGAGGAAAGGAGAAATTGGAATTAATCTTGGAGCAATTAAAGTTAAACTACAGGAAAATAAAGGGAAAAACTCCTGTCAGATTTACATAATACCCCTAAATTAAAGACATATATCTGTTTTAACATAATGGATCCTGTCAGTTTCTGGCACCACAGACTACTCCGCTTATTATGCACCATTAAGCAAAATTCATGCCAATCCCACTGTTCTTTCAACTTATAGACCTTGTCTTTTGTATTATTGATGACACGCTCAGTATGCAAATAAACAGTAGCTGATCGGCCACTGCTGCCTTCCTGTTAAGATTCTTATAAGATATTCCTAAGCAAGAAACCATTGACCCAGCTTAATGCAATCAATGCACAGGGTGTGATTTGATGAAGCGGAGTTACACAAGGTTAAATACTGATTGTATTAATACCTTCAGCATTCAACCATCATCTGCGATTATCTCAAAA
The DNA here is from genome assembly GCF_902729225.1 of Pteropus medius. Taxonomy (NCBI): domain Eukaryota; kingdom Metazoa; phylum Chordata; class Mammalia; order Chiroptera; family Pteropodidae; genus Pteropus; species Pteropus medius. The sequence goes on from NW_024342257.1 coordinate 2,732,902, forward strand.
GACACTTTGCAAAACACATTTGTATTCAATTCCTACCTAATCCATATCCTTTCCCCATTTCAAAATGCTGACATTGTAAAAGGAAAAGGTGACCACATCATCTGGAAGGCCACATTTTACATTTGAGAAACATTAGCCAGTCTCATCATCATTTTTAGAATGTTGCTGTATTTCTAAGCTTTTCCTAGGGGAAAGAACTGTTAAGAATCCATGAGCAAAGTACTCAAAAGATGTTCCTGGAAATTCCTAATGTAAATGTATGTAGAACATTTCACCTTTGACAACTCTGGCCATCAAAAAACACTTTTAAGATATGTTAGAGCATCTGTCTGAAGGTGTCAATTGCCAGGAACTCTACTACACAGTTGATAAGGCACAGTGAGCTGAAGTCCCTTTTCCAGAAGGCCGAACTGATGAAACAGACTCTAATTAGGTGGTTAATTTGCGTGGTAACTAAATATGTGGGTCTGGGGTAGAGAACATTTGTAGGCAAGAGGGTTAAGAGAACAAAAAGAGAGGAGTAAGGAAGAAAAAAAAAAAGTTCCCGAGGCTATTTTGAAAGTTAAATTTAAATCTTATTTTGTTTAAAGAATTGACAATGGAGTATCAGATTACAAAAATAAAATATTCTCTTATGGGGCAAGAGCAAGCTAAAATCTTTTTTGATTATGCCTTGAGATTTCTTCAATATTACAATGATTTATTCTAAAATGAATTCTCTAGGACAGGATACTGAATGAAAAAAAAATAAAAGGAAACACAAGCGTTCTCAGATATAATATTTGATGAAAGCTTGAAAAATAAAAGGAAAGTAGAATCCTAGTAACTAATGAGGGAAAGAGGATTGTGTACTTTTAGGAATATTAAGGCTGCAGACACAGCTGAACCATCACCCACTCTTTATAATAGAAAGAAGAAGAACTGAAAGTAGTTTAGTATAGCTGGAATGTATCTGGGAAAATTAAATTTTATGTAGTAGGCATTCAACATTTGTCATATCTTTTAATCCTCCCAGCAACACATTGAAATAGGTATTATCTCTGTTTTTTAGCTGGGGATACTGAAACTTAGAGAGTTTATGCATCTTGCTCCAGATCACACAGCTGGCATGTGGAGGGGCTCGGGCATGAACCCAGATCAATCTGACACCAAGACCAGCCCTCTTTGCATGACAGCTAGCAGAAGATGAAATGGACTAGGGATATGGTGGCCAGATGATGAAAGATCGTAATTTTATGATATGAATTTGAACATTTATCTTGTAAACCAGGACTGTCCACTAGATATACAATGCATGCCACAAATGTGAGCCACATAAATAATTTTAAATTTTCTAGTAGCCATATTAAAAAAAAATAAAAACACATGAAACTAATTTGAATATATTAAGCAAATATTTAACTTAATATATACAAAATTATATATTTTACATTTATTTCATCAGACCAAGTCTTAGAAATCTAATATATTTTTAATTCAGCGCATTTCACATCAGATTAGCTACATTTCAAGTGCTCAATAGCTATATGTGGCTCCCATCTACCATATTGGGCAGCACAACTATAAGCAATAGCAAATGACTTGATCAGATTTATACTTCAGAAAGACTTGTCAAACAGCACTGTGGTGGATGACTCAAGTTGCTATGGCAGAAAGCGAGGAAATGTTTAGGAGTATAGTGTAATTATCTAAATAAGAGATAAAGGACTGAACTAAGGGGAGAACAGAGTGAATGGAGACGATGGATATTTTGAAGGAATTAATACAGTCAATAGAATCTCACTGGGAGGGTGAGAAGGAGTCTAGATGACCAGGGATAAACAGGTTTGAGGAAATGTGATCTTTTTTTTTTTTTTAAAAAGTTATATCTAAGTACAGATACCAGTGAGAAGTTGAAAATATGAGTCTGGAACCCAGGAGTGAAGTCCAGGCTGGAGCTAGAAAATTAGAGTGCTGTTGGAGGATAGATGAGATTACTCTGAGATAGTATAAGAGAAGAAAGGTTACAGCATGCAATTCCTGAGGACTCCAGTTTTTAATAGGAAGTCAGGAGAAGCATAACTGCAAAGAAGACATGGAAGGAATTTTTAAAGATTTAGAAATACAACCAAAAGAGAGCCATAGTACAACTGAATCTCATGTATCCTTATAAAAATAGTCATTGTAAAGACTATGTAGAAAGATGAATATATGTATATGAGTAAAAACAACAGACTACAAAAATTTGTATTTATGATTTTACATAAATGATACACAAAATTAAAATATTTATAACATAATATTATGGATACCATTTCATTAAAATTCTTTCATGCTATTATATCGCATATAGGTTAAAAAGGTAAAAAAAAAACAAATATGACATAGAGAGAAATTAAAAATAAATCCCTTTGCTTAATTTAGTGGTTGCTATCTGACAACACTGATCAAAACATTATGCTAGATCACTGGTTCTGAATCTTTTTTTTTTCATTATCATTCTTCTGCCCCAAGGAGCAATTTTAGACATCTTTTTCCTAATTCCCCACTGTTAAAATTTAATACCACAGATATACTACATTATCTGTTATATACTGTGAACCATTATAATATCAACGATTTTTCTCCACTCACCTCCCCAAGAACCAATATTCATCCCTTTGTGGGTGATACTGCCCCTGCTGAGAAGGCATATGCTAAATGTTTTTTTTTTTTTTAAAGCCAGGTCTTTATAAACATCACTGATGTATTAAAGGAAAGAAATGTAGGTTTCAGTCCACCATTACTTTTTCATTTGCTTCATTATAACTTTCAAGGGAGCTGAGAGATTTTGATGAAATGTTTAAACTCTAAAGAATGAAGGTTTTATAAATATGTCATAGAAGTGGTTTATATTTCGATTAGTCTTCCTAAAACAAAATAGAAACCAACATGATCATTTGAAAGCATTTATCCTTCATTTCAAATAAATTTCAGTGAATTTTGGTATGTGCTTGAATTTTGTGAGGTCGACAGTTCACCTACAATTTCCAAGTTTATAGAACCATTCATTCTTACTTAGCTGTAATTAGTAGTGAATAGCTGATTTTTTGTTTTGTTTTGTTTTTTGGGTTTTTTTTGTTTGTTTATTTTTTTGGGGGGTCTATGTAGTCAAACTCAGAGAAAAAATCTTTTACGTTTTTTTTTTTCATTGAAAAGGAAAATAGCTTTATTGAGTTACATAGGAAAATGTGCTTTCTTACAATTTATAATAACTATTTTACTGAATTAAAGAATTATTAAGGAGAAAATTGTTAATGCTTTTTAGCCACTAAAATGTTAATATATGGGCATGTCTGAGAAGTAATAATTCAGAGGTAACTTTCTAATCTTTCATCCTGAAATCAGATCACAGACAGTATTAAGGAGCTAGGCGGGCCGCATGCAGTCCTGTGGGCTCTGTGTGAGCTACTTATCATTGAGTAAAATGAAAGGCATGAGTTGTACCTTCTATTTCATGTTTCCAACAATGTTGATCATTCAGTGGATGCTGAATGCCTGCTGATCTCAATTTTCAGCACCAACATTTACCTGTGTTGTGTTGACTTAATGTTTCCAGAAGAGTTTGGAGATACCACAGATGAAAGTTAGCAATAGGTGAATTAATTATCTCTTACATCTCTGTGCAAGACTATTCCCAGATGGCTAGCACAAACTTATTTAAAGGCTATTCTCTATGGGTTTCTCACATTTTTTTCACATTTTGTGAGCACAGGCATTGATGGTCTTTGTTCTGGACTATCTTTTCAAGGATGTTTGTATAGTGTATAGCCTTGAAAGATATAGTGTCACCCTCCAGAGCAGAGGGCAGTTTTGTTTGCTTTCAAGACAGATTATATTTCCCTTTAGGGCACATGTCAGGCAAGTTTGCTTTTAGTCCATTTTAAAAGATTTTGGGTCACTAAGCCTGGGTTCCTCAGCAGTGACACAAACCCACTCTGTGCATAGCATCCTCTTGGGCCCATCTTGGTGTCACCCTATGGGATTTGTAAGGCAAGGGAAAGCAATGAGAACATGAAGCTCATACTGCTTGTTGTACCATGAATAACAGAGTTCTTTGACTCTGACCCTGGAGTCTTGTGGTTTCTGCCAACACACCTAAAACTGTGGTAAGCTGACTTGTTAATATGCAAGTAGAGTAGACTCTCTGACCCTTTACCTTTTTTGAAAATACTCTGAGATCTCCTTCCTTTTTTATCAAACATTATTAATTAGAATACTCCTCATTACTCTAGGAACCTAAACACCCAGTGCTTTGTACTTTCCCTCTAAGACCTGACTCCAGTTCGTTACTCCTCAAAAATGACTAAAGCCAATACTATAAAAATAATTTCCTTAGATCCTGACAACCTAGGCATAATGGCTGTAATTTACTATTATAGCCTCCTTGAATTCTCAATTGGATAATTAAGGCTTTCTGGAAAAGTTGAGCTGCTCACAGTTGAAGAAGTTGACATCTACCAATTAGTCTAAAGTGACCCAAAAGAAGAAAAGGCTTCTTATTGAGGGTAGGACCCTACTAAATGAAATAGTACTTATGCAGATTAAATACTTTTCAAAAATAAAACTATGCTCTCTGTGGGCTCAAAGAGTTGAAGAAGACTCACGGAAGAATTAAGGCTTAAGTTAAGCCTCTGAAAACATTACATTAAAAGGTTGAATAATGATTGATTTAAAGACACTAAAATCTAGATTTATGAACTCCTAGCACATATGCACTTGCTCACTCGCTTGCTATCGTACATGTGTGCATGTGTATATGTGTGTGTAAGTTTATAAATATTGTAAAGCACAGGTCTTATACATTGTAATGTAGGTTTGGCGAGTTTTGACAAGCTGCTGCACCCATATGACAACCACCACAATCAAGACATTGAACAATTCTATCACCCCCAATAAGTTTCCTCTTGTTCCCATTATTCAGAGGCAATCTCTGCTCTGATTTCTACCATCACATATTAGTTTTGCCTGTTCATATCATATAATTTTAAGGGGGTAAAAAGTGTTGAAGTCATTTTGAATCAGAATAGCTACCTGAAATTAAGTATGCATGGTGTGCATGATAAACCATGAGGAGAGCAACAGAGTTGAAAGGTACAGGAGTAATCGTTGGAGAGGTAAGATCAGAGCAAAATTCTAAAGAGACTTGGATATCAAAGTAAGGAGTCCGAATATGCTTCAAGGGAGTCTAAAAAGTCATATGTCAATCTTCAATAAGATAGTGATATGATAAAGGTGACATTTAAGATCAGCCTCACGGTAGGTAGTATGCAAAGTGGATCAGAGTGGGAGAGAAAACAATTATACATAGAACACAATTTAATTTGCAGTGACAGATATTCTGTCTATAACTCTGGGCAAAGTAGGATGGTTAATTTTGGCATTAATGGTGAAAGACTAAACGGAAAAAGTAAAACAGGTTTTGTGAGCAAGGTCATGAGTAGTAGTAAATGGAAGTTGGCAATATAAAAAGGCTATGACAACTGGAGTGCAAGAAAAATTAGTGTTAGATTCAGTCTTTTTTATACTATATATTACAGTCCAGATTAAGACCATGCTGCAAGATGTATGGATTTGTAGATGACACAAAACTAGAAGACTGCTCACTTATCAAGGAAGAGGGAAACAAAATCCCTTCTTTGGGAATCTAAAAAATAAATAAATGAAGGCACAGTGCTAAAAAATAGCTCTTATAATTCAACATGGAACAGTAAAAGTTAATAGACTAAGCAAAAGGCAACCATAATATGGTGAAAATAACACCTTGTGCTGCAGGACCTTAATCTGTATTGGTAAGAGTAATAGTAAACTGAAATGAGTCAGCAATAAAAGAAGTCAAACCATTTGGCAAAGCACTATACCAACAGACATGAGAAGAACCTGAGCAACTTGTATTGAAGTTCACAAGCATCTAGAAAGCCTCTACCTGATGGGAGGTGTCTGTTAGTTTGCAGTTAATTGGAACTGAGTGAAAAATGGAGATATTGGTGACTTGAAAAAAACAACAGATGGTAACTAGGATAATAGTCGATGAAGTTATTTATGGCCATGGAAAGCGTTTAAGAAAATCAAGATACTATATCAAAGAGATTAAAACAGGGCATAAACAGAATGTAAAATGTTCTAAGGGAAATAATGAAGGCAGATGCTCCTGTTCAAAAGAAGAAAATTTCCAAGAGGGGAAAGAAGACACAGGAGCTTAGAAGAAATTAGCAGAAACCACAGGATGAACTAGGGGCAGGTAGTAATTACATTATGCAGCAGTTGAAAATTTGTAAAACAAAACAGAAAAACATCATGCTTCCAGGTTGAGGCCTTACACAGCGGTACACACCAAAAAGCAAAATTAATCTCAGAGCAAATTAAAGTTAAAACTATAAAGGGAAATATTGGTTGGAGAGTTCATTCATTCTGTTATCTCCTTGCCAGAACAGGTAATAGTTTCCTATAGTGAGGTAAATCTTCAGATCCCTGATAAACTTTATAGTGAATACTACTCTTCCTTAATCATTTTAAGGTTAATATTTTAGGTACACTTTGTCATGGAATAGGTACTGTATTCGGGTCACAAGATAAATAGATATCCCACTCCAAAGAAATGAGTGGTGAAGAATGAGGTGATTTCTCCACAAATATCCACATGGGAGGTGCTACCTAAAAGTTGGTCAGGGGAACTGAATTGGTGAATTAACTTTCCCTGATGTATTTGCACTTTAAAAGGAGATCGTTAACACAAATGAACAAATTTTCTAATGGTAGAGTTCCAGTGAAGAAACTTTTTTGGCCAGAGGCACCTTTTTGGCAGTTTGCCTACAGTAAGACAGCTTGATAGCAAATGGTAGTTAAAAAATGTTTATGCATATTCATTTTTTTCCTGTTTACCTATAGACTAAAAGATTGGGAAAAGAAAATTATACCTTCTATAAATAAACAAATATTCAAAAATCTGACTGTTAACACTTACCAGAAAACCAATGTTGATGCCTCTGGTAAAATATCTCACATTCAATATTTTAAATAATTAATATTTCAAAGAGACCTTTGAAATACTCTGTGTGTCTTATCAGAATCAATCATTTACTAAGGTCATGAAATACTTGTGAAGAAAAAACTAAGCAAAAACAAACTCAGAAAAAAATAAATTTAACTCAATTCAAAACTATCCACCAAAGTAAATCTAAGTTACTATCTGAGAAGATAGAACAAAAATGTTTTTGCAGGTAGAAATATTAATAATAACTACCATTTATTGAAAGCTTATTATACATGCCACACTCTGTTCTAAGGAATATACATTAAATCCTCACACCAACCTATTTTCCAGGTAAAGAAACTGAAGCATATTTAGCTGAAGTGACTCACTCAAGGTCACATAGTTGGAAGGTGACAGAACCAGCATTAGAACCCAGGGAGCATGTCTCTAGAGCAGGGGCTGGCAAACTACAGCCATAGTAGTCAAGTCCAGCCTACCACCCACAAAGAATAGTTTTCACATTTTAAATAGTTTCTAAAAAACCAAGAGAAGAATATTTTGTGTTACCTAAAAATTCCATAAAGTTCAAATTTCAGTCCATAAGTTTTATTGGAACATAGCCATGCTCAATTCATTATATATTGTATATGGCTGCTTTCACATTGCCACAGCAGAGTTGAGTGCCAGAGACCTTTTAACTTGTGAGGCCTAAAATTCTTATTTTAGGCCCCTTACAGAAACAGTTTGCTGACCCCTGCCTTAGAGTACATACTGTCAACACTGACATCATGCTAGGTACAGACACATGTGGAGCTCACAATCTGCCTCTGAGGTGCTAAAGGACCTTGGCAAGCACTGAATCAGTAAAACAAGGACTCACAAGGTGGAAGGTAGGAAAGAACATGAACAGTCAGTGTAAGCCTACTTGATATTAAGATGCTTCCATTTAGAGGGCCAAACTCAAGGATGAAACAGGATAAGGAAGCAACAATTATACATACACTTCTATCTGGATTTACATCTAGGAATCCTTGAAGTCTGGTTCCAAAAGAACAGTTCCAAAAAGAGAAGAGAAGTTATCAAAGCCTGGTGGGAGACTTGCTCTCCAAGTTTTCATTTCTTGTCTGAGAACCAGCCTCTGACTGACACAAAGTAAATTTAGCTCCTTTACAGAAGACCTAGCTCTTTACCTACAAAATTTGACTGAACTGACACATCAGAATATTATAGCCTAACTATCTTCATAAGAAATAGAAACATATGCAAAGGAGAGGGAAAGGGATAGCTCAGCTTCCAGAGCACCATCATGAGGTCAAGTGTATACTCATATCTTCTTCAGTGCCCAGCACAGGCCCAAGGTAAGTGTGGGATGGAAGTGGCTTTTCAAGAATGGCCTTCATGAGAGTGCAAGTCAGGCAGTTTTAACAAATGCCACACACCATAGCAATAATGGCAGCCCACCACCAAGTATAAAAATGCTGTAAATGGTAAAATTGGAACTCTTAATTCCTGATGCTTGGAGTACAGGAAACGAGTGGACATTTCATCAATTACTAGTCCAGCTTTTGAATCAATCACAGTGCTCTTCCTTTGTTTGCCAGATTCTATAGCGGGTCAACTCTCCAGTCAAGTTTCTGCACAACTGCAGTAAGGCCATAACAATCTAACTCTACTTTTTGCACAGGAACTTAACTGTTGCTTATCGATTTTTAAAGTACAAGGAGTGTCGTGTGTTCTGTGTGTGTGAGAGAGACTACCTTATTTTTTGAAGGCCCAGAAAAGGCACATTGGTGCAAACTTATGTGTCCTTATTACAGCTACACCTTTCACAATAAAGGAACATATATTTATTATTTATTATTTTTTAACATAATAACATTATACACTTTTGCCTTTTTTAGAAAGCAAGAGCAGTTTGGAAACAGACATGTATACCTAGCTAGTTTATCGAGCAGTCTTGTCACTAAATATATAAACAAAAAATTGTTTGTTTGTTTTTATTTTCTTCACTATTGCTCCCAGACACATGATATCCCTCAATTACATCTTGGGAAGAGTCAATAATTTTCTGATTGTAGTTTAAATATCAATCTTCTCTTTGCTTCACGGTGTGTCCTTCCCCCATTATAGGTTAGTCTTTTGAATCCAGGTTCCTGAAGGGGAGAATGAGTGGCATAATCTGATTCCTCACTCACTCCCCCGCCCCATCGTCTCTCATGGAGTTGTTAGATCCCCCAGTAGGTTGGGATATGGAAGAAGGGAAAGGAAAAGAGGGAATGTCTGTCAACTGGCTACTATTATAACTCTCTTGATAAACATGTTAGATGGCTTGAAAGAAACAAATGTTGGGGGTTTAGTGTAAGGATGTAGGCAGAAGTAAAGAGAAATAGAAAATAGGCTTCAGCAGCTGTGTGATCAGGCCTCACGAAGAACTGAAACACTATTCAAGATACAGCCATGACTAACCCTCCAGTTACAAAGACAACCCCAGTCAAACATTGATGTTATTACTTTAGTACTTTGATGTCCATTCTCACGTATTCATGCCCTCTACCCAAGTACACCTACTCTTAGAATCTGTTTTTATTTTCTCTTCTGCCATTTGGGAACTAATTATCCCTCCTTGTATCTTTGAACCCAAGCTTCCCAAGAGAAAGAGGCAAACTGATTCACATAGTATAGAACAGGCTTTTGGGAGGAGTGTTCATAACAAGCTATCTCTTACAAAATAGACCAGCCTATAGATGGCTGTCCTTGGTTCAAGAATCTGGCCCGATTTGAAAGTAGGGGAGAATAATATGGTACACAGCATGGCCAGCAATACTTAAGAGGCTGCCTGTTGCCACTTGCCTCAGAAAAGGAACTGAAAGTAAGTATGCATTATCATAACTCGATAGTGTAATTTATATTGATGTTTCAAAGTGAGAGAGGGAAGTATTTACCTTTAAGTCTTGATCTAAGTCCCTCAATAATTCCTTAAGAGTTCAATAATCTGCTCCAGGAGAGATTCGGTCTGACTCTGAGCATGGCCGGATTCTTTCTACATCACGAGAATAGATTTGTCTTCCTAGCAATCTCACTACTATCTTCTGATGAAATTGAAACAAGTTGCTAAAAGATTATTTAGAAAGCAGACCAGTGTCAATGAACAGTCTGAAAAGGCTGTTCTATATTGACCTTTCTTTCTTGGACTTTGCGAAGTAATCTAAGTTTCAAGGTTTCTGGTTCCCTTCTATGATGGAGATAACTTAATGTGCATCCCTGCTACTAACTCTCATTCCCATTTCAGGCCCGAATCATCAGCTACCATCAAATCATGTTATTTACAAAATTTCACATCATTTTAGACTCAATGTGTCTAAGGCTGATTTAATCATCAATTCCTCAGCCAAACCACACCCCTAATGACTTATCAACCCAATTTTCTCATTTCTGATTATCCCCCAGGCTTGGAAACTTTGAATGGTCTCTGGTCTCCCTTTTTTTTTTTGTCTCCAAATTCGAACAGTGACTAAGCCATATCACTTCTTCACAAGTAATCTCTCACAGAACCAGATAATGCAAGTCTATCACTCATCCCTTAACCTGAATTATGGCTACATGAATCAACTTGTTGAATTCTGTTTCTAGTCTCTCACATTACTAAACTATAACTTTAATCACATTATCCCCTTTTCCAAGATTCAATGCTCATCAGATCTAATCCAAACTCTAAAAGTCTCATCAATTATTTCCAGATTTTTCTTTGGCTCCTCCAACCACACCAGCCAGGCTACTTCTCTTTATCATATTGTGCATATCTTGAGTGCTCATACATGTGTGTCTTCCCTAATGTGCCTAATTTAAGAAATAAAAGAATAATGTAAATTTTAAAATTAAAAAAAAAAAAACAAGCACAAAACAAGTCAAATACTTTATACTTTCAAGTTTAAGTGGATATAGCTTTTGGAAAGATTATTACATGAATGTACTTTAGCTCACCAGATCTATTTAAGGGGTCAAATTCCTAGAGTGAGTGCTTTGGAAACATAAATGACCTAAATTCAAGTAATTTAGATAATTTATACAGATACACATTAACAATATTGGCTCTATTAAATAATTGAATTTTAGATAGACCTTAATTATATATTTTATTAAATAAAAGAAAGTTGGTCTCCAATTGAAAAAAATAATTTTGAAACAAAGAAATAAATAACTCCCTTAGGCAGAAAGTCATAGTAAATTTAACATACTCCTATTAGCATTTAATTGAATCCAACATTTAAATTAAAAAAAAAAAAAGACATATTAAAAGTCATATGGCAATTGTATATTTGGCAGTATTGCCTTTTGGTGTTTCAAACAATAAAGGCAACAGTGATTAACCTGTTCATTACTTTATAATGATCATCTGGGAAAAAATAGCTCTTCCAAGTTCAAATTTTCTAAAATTGAAAACTACAGAGCTCCCAAGAACACAGGGCAATAAAGCATAGGGTTCTTTATTAGAGGAAGTCTATAATTAATGATTACTGAATAAATAACATGGATGCCACTGAATTACATGGGAGTCGGTCAGTTAGTAGAAAATGGTATAGAATTACAAACTTAGGCATCAATACCTCAGAGATATAATTATGTCAATTTCTGCACATTATGTAGTTATTTTAAAATAAAGTCATGAATGATAACTGTGTCTAAATAACCTGCTAAAAGCTGGTAAAACCAGAGAAAATATTGGCATTTAAAGATTGTCATTCCTAGTAGCTTAACTTCCTAAGTGCTTTTCAGTTGATGTGTCTACCTGACATCTGCATTGCTTTGCTTTTTCTTTTTAAATTAAAAATCTTCCATGGTTTGTATCATATATTATTTTATGAAGTAACTAAGTCACTATCTAGCTACTATTGTGCAACTACTGTTCTCAAATATTGTTGGTTTTATTGAAGTGAATACAGCAGAGACAGACTTGTAAATAGGCACTTAATTTCTTGCTTGGGATTAAACAGAAAAGATTTGCAATTTTAAATTTGTTTCAACCACATCTCTTCTTGGGGCAGTAGGCTCCAGAAAGGGAAGCAGGGAGGACTAGACACAGTTAATCAGCACTGCTTCAATCATACCCTCAGCACATTCTTTATTTAGTTTTTAATTTACTCCTTCGAGTCATCAACACATAACCAATGGGCAATTACTCAGTGGATAGCACTGTGCGAAACAAAGAACTATAAGGCATCCTCTTAAGGTTACATTGCTACAAATAGGTAATTGTGGATTTCTTTATGTAGTCTAATGTGAAAATTAAGATTTTTTTTTTTTTTGGCTAATAAAGAGCCTTGCTGGCCAAATCAAGTGAAAATGAAATATTCTGTAAAAATCCCTACTTGTTTAATATACAATATATCTGAAGAACAGAGAGAAAAATATTCTAGACTTTTGGCTCTTAGAACTATAATAGAACAGCCTACTTTCTATGTTATACTTTGGGCATGGCTCAAGTGTTTGCAGAAGCCAAGGATCTAACATTTAGAAAAGCAAGTCATTTTTGTACAGTCCATATACTGATAAATTACCTCAGATATATAGGTTAAGAGGAACTGCTGATTTTATTAAATAAAGGATATTAAATACTGCATTTATTTTGCTTGTCTAGTGAGCAGTAATAATTTTTAATATTTTTAATTATTTTTTTTTCTTTTAGATTAGTAAAAAAAAGGATTCAAAATCAAATATCTGTTACTCTTTGAAAATGGGGTTAAAAAGAAGTATCTGCCAAAAGGGTGGAGTGTGAGGAGGTTACTAAATGCTTCTTGGCAAAGAATTAGGACCATGCAATATTTCACTCTTTTTATGATTTGCTCACCTAAACTCATCAGTGAAATCTCTGCATACTATTTGATTTCATTGGATTGTTTATTTCCTATTTACAGTCTATATCAGTAGGGGGAAATCACTGTCCACAAAGAAATGGTAAGGACAATTTTTCCTTCCACTTCTGTGGCAGCTGATGATTTTTAATATGAGGGAAATTCATCCTCATCTTTTAGAAGGAATACACTACCTATGATCTTACGACATATAGAATCCTGAGTCTTCAACAGGATTATGATTTTCTATTTCAGGAAAAGGAAGAAAAAAAATGCACCATGACTTCTTAAACTAATTACCTAACTTGGGAAGCTTTAAAAATATTATATTTGTTTTAGTAACTAAGCACTCGCATTAGCATTGTCTTCGACAATGAAGGAAAAGTATATTTATAGAATCTATCTATTGCTGAAAATTTTATGTCCAGTCTAGAGGAAGCTGTTTTAAGGCTCACACTGAACTGGGGAGTAAACTGAGGAAGAGGTCACTTCCATCTCAGAGTCAAACCTGGAGGAGTCAACATGAGCGAGATGGATTAATCATCCTCATTTAAGAGGTGATATGGACATGGGCGGCGAAGGAAAATTTTATCAACATCTAGCACTATCCAAGATGTGAGACAATGTCTCTAAATCTCATTAGAATGACCAAGGCATATTTATTTGGAACAAAAATGAAGACAATGATACATTAACCAACCAGACCACATTTTCTGTGAAGAAATACCTGCAAGTGGAAGAACTGAATCCACAGGAGACCAGTCTACTGATTAGGTGACTTCATTAAGGCCTGTTTCCCAGGGTAGCTCTGCATGACAGGGAGCAGGTTTTTGTATTTGGCATCTCTCTTTTAATGCCAAAAATCCACTAGAAAATATTCATAAATTTCAAACTTAGCCAATAATTGATCAACTAAGACACAGTTTGAGTTTTATATGCAACAAAATATGATTAAGTAATAGTAGGGTATTACCTTTCTATTTTAAGACTTCTATATTTTTTTATTAGATTGAATCACAGATTGAAGTTACCATTTTTACAGGCCCCAAAATGGCCAAATGGCAAAATTTCATATGGTTCAAACTAATATTCAGCCATATGAACTCTCTGAGAAAATATTTCAAAATAAAAGAGGGGTTCTTTATATAGATCAATATCTAATTATAAAGTCATACACCTGAAACTTATATACTCTTATAAACCAATGATACTTCAGTTAAGAAAAAAAAAAAGGAGAGGTAGACAAAAGTGGAAGACTGTACAATGCAGAAGGCTATGTCAATGAAAATATGCATTTTAAAATATTTTCTAAAATGCATAACTTGAAAAGCACAGTCCTTCTAACAGTTCCTACATTCCATAACTCCAACCTCCACGTTCTAACTCCACATGGATCATCAATACAAGATCAAGACCAGCCAGTGCTCATCACACAGTTAGCACACACTTTCGGCTATTATCTTCATGATGGCGATGTTGCCAATTTTTCACTGAGGTCAATAATTTGTGCTTGTTTCCCTAAAGCTTGAGAATGGTTTTACAAGATCTTCCAGAACTCTGTCCCTTGCCTCCACTCCAGCACAGGAATGAAAGGCAGCTTATCTTGTCATTTTAATGAAACATCTTTGAGATATGATTTCACTGGGGAGAGATTTAGAAATCAAAGCTTAAGTAGGACTTGTGAAAGTAAGTTATGCACTACTGAGCAAAACACAATATCTAGAACTCATTCTTATTTTTCTTCAGCAAGAATTAATGAATGTTAAGTCTTTATAGATTAGTTAATATACTTAGAGATAGAGAATACATGCCTGTTTTTCCAAAACTTTGATACAGCCAGTACCTCACTGAGAACTGAATAAATACATTCACTCATGATAGTATTTTTCAGAGAAAAACTCAGTAATATTTGCAAAAAAGTCAAATGTACTTTTTTCTATTGCAAGCATACGAAATAATGACAACTGCTTCAATATCACTTAGAATATCAATATATCTACCACGTTTGCACTGTCTTATTAATTGTAATTTTGTTTTTGTGTATTAGAATTTATCAGATAGGAAAACAAACCAACCAACTCAGTTCAACCAAACATCTAATTATATTTTTCATGCTCTTTGTCATTTTAGTGAGTTTCTTGACAGAGAACGCCAGTATGACTTTTATTAATGTCAGAGAATGCATTTTTTTTCCTTTTTATAAAAGAAAAAAGAACCTTTCCCATTCAAAATTCATTTTTTTCTCCTAACATTTCCAATATGACACAAACATACAGTAAATAAAATTATTATAATAAATATTAGAGCCAGTGGACCAGTGAGGGAAACTGAGTGTGCTGTGAATGTATTGAATACTAAAGAACATCTGAAATATAAAAATCATTGAACTTTTAAGAAAAAGCGAATAATTCAATAGTTTTTTTTAAGATAAATATATGCAATAATAATGATTAACCAAGATATGTCTTCATATTGGAAAGGACTGACAAATGGACAAACGTGGTGACAGTTTTCAAGAATTTTATATGGTGGAATATACTGGTTAGAAAAGTCTGATTTGTGTTTTCTTATCAAGAATATAATTAAGGTTAGGTTTAGAAATAAAACACTGTGAAGTAAAGAAATAAGACATCAAATAATCTCAATTAAAAAAAGGAATAATGATTGGGACTTATGAAGAATACAATTACAGCTGGTGTTTCCTTGGATATTACTCACTATAAAAGGATTATTGGTGCTATCACACTTTCCTTCTCCTGGGACATTTAGAAACATGCTGTCTAAACATCTGTCTTACAGAGATACATGTAGGCATACCTTGAGGCAGGGAACTGGACCGGATAATCTAGAGAGCATCCTAATGTTTTATGAAAACCAAATCACAGAAAACAAATTTCAAAGGCTTGATATCACTCTAAGTGAACTCAACATCAACTGCAGTGAACTCAGCATCGACTACAAACAGCCCCAAAGATAATGTTGCAGAATGAAATACTGTAAGCCCTATTACATTACTTACAGAGATGTGATGTAAACTATCTGTAGATATGATACCTTAGGCCACTGGGGATTAAAAAAGAGAAATAAGAATCTCTTCAGCAAAATATGTGAGAAATTTGAAGCGGTTTGCTCAGAGTATGTAAAGTGTTCATCAGAGGAAAATGTTCAAACTTACTTTAAAAGAGATGAAAACTATTTCTTAATATATCAGAAAAGGGCTGAAGAAGATTGTTCCTTGATAGAAGTTCTCAAGAGACAAGCTCCCTTTTTTTTTTTTTTATTTGCTACAGAGATCATGCTGGAATTGATGGGAAAAGATAGACATTTTGAAATAAATAAAAGAGGTCACTTGCAAGAAGAGATTTTTTTTTTAGAAGTGGATTCTTGTTAAAAGATTCTCACTTTTATTCAAGTTAAAATGTTCATTTTGTTCCATGAACAAAGAGGTGTGAATTTTGCTTCTTTCATTAACTATATCACTTAGGCAAAACACAGGGACTGCCTGGCTGTGTGAACCATGCAGTCACACAGAGCTCTGTGCTCAGAAGAGCCCCATACTTGGTTTAATACTCTGCCGCAGCCCTCTTGAAATTAATAATCTTTGAACAAGAGGCCCATATTTTCATTTTGTAATGAGCCCTGCAAATTATGTAGCCAATGTTGGTAAAAGTAAAACCCGACTGTAACATAATAAAGTGTCTTGATTGTCCATTTCTCAGAAGTTTCTTATTAATATTTGAAAAAGGTTACAAGGTCTTCAAAATGTGCTAGTTACTATTCTTAATAATTTCTTAATGCTATTTTCTTTTCTTTAACATTCATAAAATTATATCAGAGAAGAATTTTCCAGTGGTTAAGTCACTTCCTTTAGAGGCCGCACTAACTTTTTCAATCTACTCAAGCATGATGTAGTAAGATAATTGTCTCAAAGCTCCAATTATCATTGAAAAGAAATGTTTGGCTATTGAAAATAAAATTGAAAGCAGAAAAAATTAAAATGGCTTTGGACTGCCTTTCCTTTAAATTCAGATCCATGGGAGTATGTGGGGCAAAGAAGTCAAACTAAAACAAACAGAAACTCAGACATATTTATTTGCTATCTGAAGAATACATGAGACCATCCAGCCAGAATGAACAAAAGGCCTTGAAGTATGTACAAATAAGGATAATTATAGAACAAGTATACTCATAATTAATAACTAATACAAGGTAAACTTCCTCTTCAAAAGATGTGTTCCTAAACAGTTACATAATTCATTATCAACTCCTCTCCACAATGAGGGAATTCTATTTGAACATACCAGGGCCACTGCTACTTAAGAAATTTGGTAATTCATTTTATAAACTAAATATACACACACACAAACACACACACTGAGCAAATGATCGTTCCTTAGTAAATCAGTTGCTTAAGCTCATTTTGGTATGTTGTAGTTTGAAAAACACAGCAAGGTCCATCCATCAGAGCCATACCGGACAACACAAAGACTCTGCTGAGTTCCCCGTACAGTTCCAATGCCAAGGATATTCTCTCACCTTGTCACTGAAAACTACTTAATCTTGACTGATCCTGCCACTAGCAGTAGGTTCAAAAATTATAGGAAGGCAAAGCTTGGAGGCTAAGCTACTCATTTGCACATGTACAGTAACCTGTCATGACCAAATTTAAATAACTAAAACCGAGCTTAAGCACTAGAAATGTGGAGTAGTACAGTAGAAAGAGTAGTGGGCTGAGGAAGGCACTACTCTGGCTCTACTATTTAGCACTAAACTAGCTCTATGCCCTTGAGCAAATGCTGTTAGTGTTTCAGTTGTTCCACCTGTAAAAGAAGATGAGTCTAGTTACTGGACTCTAGGGTTCTGAAACTTCACTGTGCATTGGAATCACCCAGAAAACTTGTTAAAAAAGACAGACTGCTGTCCCCTTATCCCCACCCAGTTTCTTGTTCAGTAGTTCTGGAGTGAGGCCAGAAAATTAGCATTGCTAATATGTCCCAGGTTATGCTGAAGCTGCTGGTCAAGGGACCACACTTTGAGAACCACTGTCCTAGGAGAATGCCAAGAATCTGAAGTGCAAGAACCCACTCATTGTAGTAGGGTTTCTGAGGCACCTGTCAAAGTGTCACACAAAGATCAACAGTGTTGTTTCAAATGAAGAAACTCATGCTGAATGATGGCAGTGCCTTAGTCTGTCAATTAGCAACAGGAGCGGTGTGGGGCAGAGGGGGTGGATGATCCAAGAGGAATTCAGGAAGTTGTGACCTAAAACTGAAACTAATAAGATTATACAAAGCCTTAAATCAGAAAATAAAACCGGGCAGAGTGCAAGGCTCTAATAAACCATATAATGAAACATTTTGACTTGTAAACTAAGGGATGGGAATCGCTTAAAGCAATGAATCAAGACACAGGAGGAACACCTTTGGTGAGATGGGGCTCCAGAAACGAAAGCTCCTGTGAGGTTAATATGACAGTCAAAGGTCCCACGCCTTGGGTTTGGGGTGGGACAAGGCTTGGGTGTCTCTTGGCCCAGAAATTTCCTAAAGAGACTTTGCCCAAATCGTCTGCCATCTTCAGACGAAGGAAATTCTAAAACATGTATTTCTGGCAGAAAGAGTAAATCCACATGATGGTCTGAAATGCAATACCTGGGTACATGTAAATAAAACATTAACTGTTTGAAAATAATTGTCATCATATTGTCTTGTTCTGTGGTGGATCATGAAAGACCTTGACGTTAATACTGTATGCCTTTCTAACTACCTCGATGGGAGTTAAAGAAAGGAGTTATGAAAATCAATTATATTATTACATAGACACCCATAAATAGTTATTTATTTATGGAAGTCTATGTAATAATATGTATGTATGTGCATATGTATGTATGTATGCACAAACATTATGCATACTGTAACCTTTGCTATACTTAAAAGGCATCTTTGCTAATGAGTTCATCCAGTAAAACCATATCATATTCACTTTTGAACATATTGAAGTTTTATTGATCTCACAGATATTTCCACACCTATTGAAGCCCACAAAACACCTATGAATACATAGTGTCTACACCATAAAGAAGTGAGGTCAAAGTTTGATACATTCTTTCTTATCACTCTTCCTAGATAAACACTCCTTTACCCTCAGGGAAAATAAAAACCTACTGATCATAGCATTCCTGGGCTGCTTCTAGAAAATTAGTAGTTATTAGCTATTACTGAACAGCAAGCACATTCTGGTGTGACAAAAGTATGAGGGTCTATTACAACACATGGGCCATTACATTTCCAAGTAGATTTTGAATCAACTAAACGTATTTTTTAGAAATGGAGGGAAATCAAAAGAGGCCCTCCTATAGTGCCTAATATAATTGTAAAAACACAAAGTAGAAAAAAAAATGAAAGAAAACGAAGAGACTGCTTAATTCCTTTTGAATAGAAATGAAATTGCTGAGGCACTTCTCACCACCTAATTTATATGTCAGATTGCTCACAAATCATAATGTCACCCATTAGGAAGCAATGCATCAGGATGAGTATGACAATACAACAATTCCAAAGAAGGGGAGAGAGGTGCTGGAGAGTGATAAAAAGGCATCATCAACTCAAAACATCTAAACGGTTTTACAGATAAAATCACATAAAAGCATTACATGGGAATCAGAGACCAGTTTCTGAAACTGCCTCCAGGCCAATAAATAAATAAATAAATAAATAAATAAATAAATAAATAAATAAAAAGCTTAGAACGAAAGACTTACATTTTGTGAACTGAAACTTGGTATTTCTTGAATATCAGAGATGTAGAGATAGCCAATGTCCACAAAAAGGTTTGCTTTCTCTACCATATTTGGGAAACAAGTGACTAGCTTTTTATTACCCCCTCAAAACAAAACAAAAACCTGGTATATGGCCTCATTTTCTGTTTAAAAATATATATTTTTTTCTTTAAGACATACCATTTTCTGAGTAAATGCTTACAATGGTGCCTCAAGAATACAGACTTGTGGTTTTTCTCTGGTATGGAAGCACAATCAGTTCTTGGTTACTTTGTCTTCGAAGAGCCACATCCTTCAGAAGTGCTAAATACTGAAGTCCAGGGCACACAATATCTTTTCCTAAGGTTATAATTATCTATGATTTTAAAAGGAAGAACCCATACATTTCCTTATAAAGATGTTTACTTTGTTCCTCTGGGGTTCTAAGATGAGGGGACAAGGGAGGATAGCCTGGGAGCTGCATTGCAAACCCCTTACCACCACTCCCTTTTCCACACGTGAGAAGAGAGGTACTTTTGGGGGGTTTCATTTCAACTGCCATGGTTACTCAAGTGAAAACAGACATTGTTCAACATACTTAAGCCACGGGAACTTATACTAGATTACTTAAAAGTACGGGATGTATATACTGTGGGGAATGGAGTGTGGTTGCAATTAAAGTTTAACGTAGCCAATAGTCCATCTCTATAGCTCAAGCCCCATTTCTCTGCAAAAGATGATCTGATAGTGTTTAGAATAAAGCTGCATTGACTCTTTGAGTGAATAAAAAGAGATGCAAAGAACAATAAAACAAAGCCTAACAACATAATGGATTCCGGTTACGCTAGATACAGCTCTGACTCAGAACTCGTTGCCTCAAATGAGAAAAGCATTTAAAAAAAAAAAAACAACACTGGAAAGACACAGGGGAGGCAGTTTCATATACCATACTGAAGTTTAGTGGAATGAGGTCGGTTAAGCACTCTGTCCTGAGACACACACCTTTCATTTTCAATTGTTTTCAAATAAAAAGAGAAAAACTCCCTTTTCCAGTTGGATTGTTTAAATGCACCTACAGCTACTCCTATCTAGCAAAGGCTAGGCAAGCTCTACCTAGTGATGCATTTCAAAAACGGTTCAATTGGGAAAAGAAAGCAAGTGCAAAGGGTTTTTGACAAAAGAGGACTAGAGGGAACACGCTTTGCTTTCACAGAAATGCTGTTGTAGAAAATCAGAGGAGGTAACAATTCAAACCAGGAATGCGTATATACTGGTGAGATAAATAGAGAATTTGGAAAAATTCTTCAACTTCAGACACTTAACCACATAAAAATATTAGCTTAGAAATTCAGATGGGGGTTATGTTATAAAAGAGAGAGACTAAACACCCAAACAACAAAAAAAAATCTATTATGACTTTCAGATTACAGCACAGCCTAACCGAAGCATATTGTGAGAATGTGGTTCTTCCACCACAGAATCATATAGGTCTGAAAAAAAATCCTCTGAGACCTTGTCCCACTCTCAGCAGGGCTGCGCCTGCAGCTCCTTTAGACCTATACGTATCCATCCTGTTCAGCGATGCTCCAAGCAATTCCTAGGCAGCCTTGTCCAGGCTCGGCAAATAGAAAAGGCTAAATCAAATTGAGAAGCTCTAAAATATCTCCTCTGATAAAAGGAGATTTTTTTTTTTTTTTTTTTTACACACACAATGTGCACTTGAAGCAGATTCCAACGCTGGTTCAAACAAATAAGAGCATTATGCCATCCACAGCTGATTTCACATTTAAAAGGATTATTAATCTTTGTTTCCCAAATGAATCATACCATCATCTTCCGAGCTATTATGGACTAGCATACGAAACCCATTGTTCATTTAGATCAGTATTCTAAGTTTAAGTTATAATGTTTTTCTAATAGCATTATAACAAAGGCATAACTGCTTTTTAAAACTAAGAGATAGCTTTTTCCCCCATTTTTCCCCACTTACTAGTCAAAATACTCTGTGATAGTTACAGATTGTTCATGTGTGAAAGGAGTAACTTAGGACTGACCAGACATAAAAGAAATAGAAGTTTTCATATATAAAAAAAAATGTGAAAAATTAAAATATGTTATATGCTGCACATGGTCCCGTGTGAATGGACACACACACACACACACACATACATACATACATACATACGCAGCAAGAGCCATTATTTCTTACAGTAGAGATACACACAGAGAGGGAGAAAGGCTGACAGTTACTAACCCCTTAAATAGGTCAATGGTGCTGAGTCATCAGACAACGATACTGTGATTAGGGTGTGTCACCCCTGCTCAGCACTCTGTGGGCACTCAATAAATACTTGTAGAATTAAATTAAAAATCACTGAAAGGTTTTCATCCACAATAATCCTTTTGCCCATTTTGCGTAACAATAGATTTTGTCCTGATTCCGAAGCAGCCCAGAGGCTGAGGGATTCGATGTGGGTAGAATATAATTTTCAAAAAAATTAAAAAGTAGGAGTCTCAGTTAGGCCCAGTGCAGTTTGTTGGTTCTATGAATCTGTTAGGTGTAATTACTGACACGAATCTAAACACATTGGACTGAAAACAGAGCCAAATTCATTGCAATGTTGGTATTTAACAGCTGTTATTCATTTGACACTTTTCTCTAATAAGACTTAGAATGTTAAAATATGGAACAAAAGCATGTTGCTAATAAGTGATTAGGCCACCTACAATGTGTTTTGGTCATTTCTTACGCAGCCAATTTGCTTGTTTTCACCTATCTGCTCCAATATTTTCATGGATTTCTGCCTAGTAAAGTTACATAAGGCATGCATGGGAACCAGCACATACTGTAGAGAAAAGCCAAATCTGTAACTGCCAGCATTACTCATCTTCTACTCATAAGAACTGATGAAATCTTGTTAAATGTTCAAAACTGAAGATAGCTCTTACAGTTATTGCAAATCTGAGTTTCTGCATTTAGACTGTAAGAACTCCTAATGAGATCTAAAGTATATTACCTATCTTGTTTCACATATTTATTTTTGTCTCGTACTTAAAAGAATATTTTTAGTATGTGTAGAAATTTGTTTTACTGCTAACACAGATAGAATGAGAGTTTAGCACTTATTTCCAGTGAACTGAGACCAGAAATTTAATTATTTTAGTATCGGGTCAGGAAAAAATTACTAGTGATAAGTGGCTCAAATAGGTTACAGGAAAAAATAAATAGAAACTTCGGTTATTCTAGAGGGTATTCTGGAATTAGTACAGACGAAGCCCATTCTCTGACACTTGTATACAACAATCACTGATGTTCTGAATAATGGCCCAGAGATAATAACAAAGTCCTAAAGGTCTATCAGTGATCTACATATTGTGTGCTGTCTATCTGTACAAAATTATATTTAAGCATTTTAACCTGTATAAAATGTAAAGCCAAAAAATACTGAGGAGGGGGTGGGTAGTTGGGAGGGTGAACAAAGGGTCATGGACTAATAGAGTTCAGAAATATTCCTAATGATAGACTGATGCACATGCCTTTCTATATAATTACAGAATCAAATCAATCAAAACATCTCTTGCCCAGGCAGTCTAGTCAACCAAGATTTTATTAGAGTGATTATTACCATTAATAGTTTTCCTTGATATATTCACAGAAATAACTATTATTAATGGGATAACGACATTTAACACTTATTAAGTGCTACCTATGTGCCAGGCAACTGCTCACATTTCTGTGTATTCCCTAATTTAATTCTTATGAAAATCCTAGGAAGGAGATGCTATTCTTGCCCCTGTTTCATAGGCAAGGAAGCAAAGAATCACAGAGGTTAGGTGAATTGTCCAAAGTTACATTGTTTGGGACACAGTCAGGTATTCAAACTTGGGTCTGTCTGGCTCCAAAGGAAAAGAGGTTGAACTCGCTTCAATTGTAGGCTAACACAATGAAAGATCTGTCTGAGATGATATGTCACTGAGATTAGCAGAACCACCCGGCAGGGTGCAATTTATCATTGGATGGTTGCTACTGTGGAAGTACCTCACGCACCTCAAAACCTTAAGCCAATACTTGGACTTAGAAATTCAAGAAGTGCTTATTGAATGAACGGCAACAGTATGGCACGGTGTTGCCTAAAATGGGCCTAGGATGCCTCATTAAAATAAAAAAAAAAGTCTTGAGAGGGAGGGGAAAATGGTGTAGCTGATAGAGGCTTTGTTCATCCCTCTTGTGACAAAATCAAAGTTGGGACAGAAACATGGAACAAACAGCAAGCAAAGTCGCCTGGGATCTAGAGCAGAAGCACTACAACTAGGGAGAGAAATAACTAATCAACCTTCAACAGTTGCAGGTAGGAGGGGGCGAGGATGCGAGGCTGCCTGGTTTTCGGCGGCTGAGTGAGACGAAGGCAGAGCCTCTTAAAGGAGCTGTGTCCTTGACTGGACTTTTGTTGTGACAGACCTGCTCGCTCTGAGCACCAGCGCCCAGTCAGCTGCTCCGGGGCACCAGGGACTTACAGGGAGATCCTGAGTTGTTGGAGCGGGAGCCGGAGCTGAGGCTCTTTCCCAGGCAGAAGTGCCCACAGTATCCATTGTTCCTCCACTGAACCCTCCCCACTCCCAGTGTGCAGACACAATGCTGCCATAGCAGAGACCTCATCAAACTGGATAACAGAGGTCACTCCGCCCAGAGGGTTCCCTGAAACTCTGCCTCCCCCAACTAGTGGCCCCACCCAAACCACATCCAGGTGTGTCCTCCACGAGTCAGGTGCCCCTTGCTGAGCAGCGCCAAGACTTACACTGGTGGCAGCTGGCCTCGGTTTCTGGTGTGGCCTTTTGAGGCAACTGTAAGCACGGCATCTGTGGATTGCCTGCTGAATCTCAACAGGTAGCCCTGGAAGGGCATAGGCTTGGGTTAAACTTGGCCTGCAGCTGAACCCCTCTCAGAACTAGGCCACTGGACACCTACTTCACAAATCCACACTAATAAGACTGGGAGACACAGGAGCTTTGCTGAATACATAGAAACAGACACAGGAAGGCAGCCAAAATGGGAAGACAAAGAAGCATAAACCATATGAGAGAACAGAACAGAGACCCAGAAACAATGAAGTCAAGCAATCTAACAGATGTAGAGTTCAAAATACTGGTTATAAAGATGCTCAATGAACTTAGGAGAAGAGTAGATGAACTCAGTGAGAACTTTAACAAAGAGATAAAATACATAAAAATGGAAATGGAAATTATAAAAAAGAACCATTCAGAAATGAAAAACATGTTATCTGAGATGAAGAGTATATTAGAGAGAATCAACAGTGGATAGAGGATTGAGCCACTGATACAGAAAATGGAGAAGCTGAGGACACTCAATCAGAATGGCAAAAAAAAAAAGCAGCAACAAAGACTATATAATTGGCTGAGCCTATGAGACACAATTAAATGTAAAAATACCTGGGTCATAGAGGTACCTGAAGGAAAATAATAAGTTGAAGAGCTATTTGAAGAAATAATGATGGAAAACTTCCCTAACCTGGTGAAGGAAATAGACATGCATCTCCAGGAAGTTCAGAGAGTCCCCAAAAAGATGAACTCAAAGAGGCCCACACCAAGGCACATCATAATTAAAATCCCAAAGGTTAAATACAATCTTAAAAGCAGCAAGAGAAAAGCAGTTAGTTACCTACAAGAGAACACCCATAAAACTGGCAATAATTTCTCAAAAGCAACTATGCAGGACAAAAGGGCTTGGAACAAAATATTCAATATGATGGAAACCCAGAATCTACAACCAAGAATTCTTTATCCAGCAAAGCTAGCATTAAGAGTTGAAGGACAGATAAAGAGCTTCCCAGACAAAAATAAGCTAAAGGAATTTATCAACACCAAGCCAGTATTACAGGAAATGTTGGAGGGACTTCTTTAAGAAGAAAAATATATAGCAAAAACATGGATAAAGAATGATAATAACTACATTCCTATCAACAAGTACCTCAAATGGAAAAGAATTAAGTGCTGCAATCAAAAGATATAGTGGCTGAATGGATAAGAAAATAAGACCCAGAGACTGCCTACCAGAGATTTCAGATTAAAAGACACATACAGACTAAAAGAAGGGATGGAAAAAGATATTGCCTTGATGGACCTAAAGGCTACTGGCTGAATGAAATAAGTCAGATAGAGAAATAAAAATATCACATGATTTCACATACATGTGGAATCTAAGGAACAAAATAAAAAACAACAACAAAAAATGGAAATAAACTCATAGATACAGAGAATATTTTGAGGGCTACTGGATGGGAGGGGGGTTGGGACGAATGGTGAAAAAGGGCAAACGGATTGTTAAGAAGTACAAATGGATAGTTAAAAATAGACATAGAGATATATAAAGTGTAGCATAAGGAAAATAGTTAACAATGTTGTAGTAAATATGTAAGGGGGAAGAAGGGTACTAGATTTAGTGGGGTAATCACTTTGTGTGTTATATAGATCTCTAATCACTATGCTGTACAATGAAACTAATATTGTATGCCAAGTATAATTGAAAAAAAACTCATTGAATTGTATAATGTACATATAAGCTACTAATTGTCTATTATATTTCAATAAAGCTGGGAAAAAATAAAATAAATAAAAGTCCCAAATTTATACTAAATACCTTAATTTGCTAAAAGCTCTGAAGACCTGGGGAAATCTTTACTGTACCGAATAATTTATTTGGGGAAAAGCCCCATAAATTTCCTCTGAAAACCAAACAGAGAACAAAGAGAAAATGTTCTAATTGTAAATAAACATAGATTTCTTGAAATGTTTGCTAATGTAGAGGACAAGGGAATTTAAATAAATGAAATATCAGCTAGATATTTTTTTCTCCACAGATAAGGCTTTATTAGGTCCATGAAGTATACAGACTTGTTTAGCTATGCAATAGCAACTACAAGTTGTTTATTAGCATTTGTAAAATATACAGAATGATGGCACCTATATTGTCTAAGTAATTTATATTATCGGGGTGCTTTAAGATTACTAGGATCAATTCTATAATTTATGGGTATTCTAATCTATAATTTTGATTACTAAAATTTAATGTCTGGGGTATGACATTAGGAAACAAAATTTTGACTTATTCAGGTCAAAATAATATAATGTGAAATGATCTAATTTTCTTACAAGATGTAATTATTTTAAAACTTGGAAAAGAGAAAAACAATTGCTATCCACCACTAATGATAGAGTTTAAATGTTTAGGTTTATTGTTTAAAATCTGATAATTCACTCTCAGAAGACTGATTTATCATCAGATCTAAGGTAGTTCATTCTTTATCATCATGCTAGAAGTAAATAGGGAATTCTAATTTACATATAATCTTATATCAAGAGCAAAACTGTTCCTGATTAAATAATATTTGCATACAAAACACTCTTGGACTTTCTAATTTTAAAACCCTTTTTAAAAATGCATTTCCTTTTATTGTTTCTTCCAAGTCCTTGGAATTAATTTGCTGACTTCCATAAACATGAAAAGAGATTTATTCACAAATATTACAAATATTTGGTAAGCTTTCTTACTCTACCTACAGATTAATTTATTTTAGTGGTCCTTAAGTTAATTATAATCTATACTAATATAATCAAAGGCTGGCAAACACAGATTATACCAAGTACGTTGCATAGTTTATATACTATTACACATTTTAGAGTACAGTTATTGATTTGGCATTTTCTTTACTAACATTAGCCTTCTGAATTTTATGTTTAAATATGTAGTGTATTACTGTGCATGCTCTAATTATAATTATTCGGGAAATGGTCAATAAATATTGGTTGAATGAATGAAATAACCTAATATGTCTTAAAACATCAATGCATAATTACATATTGGTAAAACGTGTTGTTCTTTAAAAAAAATTCTTGGCTATTAGTGAATCTGTTACTTGCAACTCTCACTGCCTTTTTCTCCATCTCTTTTATGAAAATTTTCCTTTCTGTTACCAGCTTCTTAAATTGCCTTAGGTGTAAACTCCTTTGAACTCGGAATCAGGTATGAGCTAATTCCTCTATTTTTTTTTTTCACTTTTCACTGTTATTTTCCAGCTACTTCCACCTTCTATTCACCTCTCCTTTCTTGTACTTCTGGCTCACTACCTTGATAATTCCTGGACAGCTTCCTACAATCACCCTGGCTCTCCTACCTTGTCACATCACAACTCCTCTGTCTGACTTGGAAGGCTCTTCACAGTCTTTCCAACAGTTTATCAATTCAAACCCTCTCCTGCCAATGACGGCAATGAGGACGATGACATCAGATGATACTTATTGAATATTCAACTATTTATCATAGATTAAAGATATCAACATATAATTGACAAAATAGAGTATAATAGAGTTAAATGAGGGTTACCTCATTTAACCCTCGCAATAAGAAGGAAGGTACTATTATTACATTTATAGATGAGAAAATTGAGGCACAGAGATATGAAATACCTTATCAGAGATTAAGTGGCTAATTGGTTGTAGGTCTGGGACTTGAATTTAGGACCTGTCCTCTTAATTATTTCGATGTACTTTCCTGCGGGCCATTAAACATACCCTACATGAGGCCTGATGCCTTACATGCTGACATGAGCTGCTGATGGATGACGTTATTGTCTTCTACTTGACTAGTTTTGCCTCTGCTTAGCCAAATATTACCCATCCTTCAGTGTCTAGTTCTATTGATATACCCAGAGGCTCTACTTAGCCTTCTCCGTGAAACCTTGCATCATTTTACCAGACTT
The DNA here is from genome assembly GCF_902729225.1 of Pteropus medius. Classification (NCBI taxonomy): domain Eukaryota; kingdom Metazoa; phylum Chordata; class Mammalia; order Chiroptera; family Pteropodidae; genus Pteropus; species Pteropus medius. The sequence continues at coordinate 2,761,270 of NW_024342257.1, forward strand.
GATTTCTCCTTTTAGATAGTTCTAAACAATCTCTATTATATATTAATACACAGTTTACTTTTTGCTGGTTCAGCTTTATTTCATCTGAAGGATAGCCGAATATGTCATCCCAAAGTATGCCACTTTGGCATAAGGATTATTTTAAGCTGAAGGCAATTAGAAGAAGGAGACACAAAGAAAGCTTTCTGCCCTCCCTCTATTTACCTAAAAGCTGGACATGTGTTTATAAAGGTGTCCCTCTTCTCCTCTTTACCAGGCAGGACAGAGGTTAATCACCAGAAACAACTCTAATTAGACACTGATCGGTCCAGAGACAGCACCAGAGGAACATACATACCAAACATTACTAACTGGCCCTTATCTTCCATTAGTTTCCTCATATATTTACCTTCCCATAATTTGCCTCCCTGTAAACTCAAAACCTTTTCCCTCTGCCTTACCTGAAAATGTCTAAAACTGTATTCTTTTGTTAACATGCTACATAAGCCCAAATTCTAACCACCCCTGTGAGTTTCTCATCACTGAATGCTTCCATGTGTATGTGTGATGCATGTGTTAAATAAACTTCTGTTTTTCACTTGTTAATCTGTCTTTGGTCAGTTTAATTTTCAGGGCCCAAGTCAAAGAATCTAAAATGGGTAAATAGAAAACAGTTTTCCAACCCTACACATCTCTCTGACAAAACTGTAATGCACGTAAGGGTAGGGCCTATGTCTGGAACTTTTTCCAGATTCTTCAGTGAGCACAAATGACTCATCAGTAGCTACAAGTATATTCGAGTCCCTGTTTTATAGACTGTACTTAATTATCTCTCTTAATTTTCACTAAAACTATATTATTGGAGGTAAATGTCATTATCCTATATTATAGATGAGGTAACTGAGGCAGGAAGAAATAAAGGAACAGAACAAGCATAAAGTTCTAGTAAGTGGCAGAGCTAGAGCTAATCTCCACTTTTTTAACATACGGGCTTAAATAATTTTTTAGACACACGTTAATGCTAACAAAATGACTTGTCTTTTTAACTATACAATCATGCCTTTTATCTCCTTTACACTTAAAAAAGAATATTGTTTCTTATCCTGGCCTTTGCCTTCTGATCCCCAGTTATCTCAAAATAGAGACTTGAATATGGTATTTTTTATGGATTTAACTTGAAAGATATAATTCTCTGGCTGTTTGGTTTTCATGGTGTTTTTATTTAATTCTGGGCTCAGCTGATCACGTCTAGATTACGGAAATCATCTTTTGTGCTTGCTTTATTCTATTATTCTTCTGAATAATTAAATTCTAAAATATTTTTCCTTCATGAATGTATATAATTTTGCATGCCAGATAAATATATCTTACTGTTGTTACTTATTAGCTGTATGGGATCATGGGAGATTTTTTAAAAGGAGAGGGTCTGCAGTTTTGCTAAGTTGATCTGAAAAAAATCTTTCCAAAAAGAGTACATGTGTTTTTCAAGTTGTAATTTTTAAGTGATTTTCTTTATCTAAGGGACTCTTGAATATCTTTGTTAAAATTAAGATCCTCTGGTTCCAGTAGTGTGCATCTCTAGTCATGTGTGCATGAAATACCTCTACACTCTAGATGAAATGTATCTCACAGTGGCAGTCAAATGTTCTATATCACCTCTCTTGCAGTGGAAGGGAAGATTACAATGTTCTTTCGGTGGAAAGTGGAATACACTGTTCTAATTGGACACATTTCAAGTTCTCTAAATCACTTTCTGACTGTACCTCATTCTTACATCTCCCATGGATTCACATTTTGTGTAGCTCTACCACACTTTCCCCCGGCTCTCAGAATGTCTGCAACTGACTTTCACCTGGTGAACAAGAGCATCTTTTATGAGACATTATCTGAGAAACCGACACTGAGTTCCATCTTGACACTCAACACTGTTCTTATTCTTTTTGGCATCTTTTTACCCTAATTAAGACTACATGTTTCTAATGTCTCTTTTTGAAACATTTATAAGGACTAACAAACTTATACTCTAAGTTTAAAATAATATTACAATAAATAATAATAAGTATTTGCAACTTATGACTGACAAATCAAGAATCCCACTCATGCCTAAGTTTGCTGTTTGATCTGTAAATAGAGATACGGTAACAACACACAAAGATAAATCCTATTTTAAAGTGTGTCTTTCATGTTCAGGTCACTCAGCTAAGCATTTCCATGAAAACTTATTTAGATCTTTATCCAAGGTCTTCAATAGTGTTTGAAGAGGTAATTAAGCAAATCTTGACAAATAAAAATATGTATAATAGACACAATCAAAATAGGTCAAAATAGGTCTTTTATTTATTTATTTCCTTATAGGTATATTTTCAGGAAAATAGTGCAAGGTTGAAAAATACTTGGAGGCAGGGGTGGTGTGGTGTAGAAGCAAGACTATATTCCTAGCGAACAACTGGATAGACTCCATCTTGACTGTTTGCTCTTTTCACTGCTTACCCCAGAGATTCTCGAAGTGTAGTCTGGGGACTCATAAGAACCTCTGAGATCATTTCAGATCTGCAAGGTCAAAACTATCTTCCTAATAATACTGATACTTTTTTGCCTTTTTCTTTCATTCTTTCATATGTGTATAGTGTTTTCCAGAAGCTACATGATGAATGATGTTGCATTAGATTGGATGTAGAAGCAGGTATGAGAATCAAGCTGTCTTTTATTAAGACAGACTTGAAGAGATTTACAACATTAATTTTTTTTGGGGGGGGGTTGGAAAATAAAGATACTTTTGACAAAAAAAAGTTATTTAACATGCAATAGGTTTACTATTGTTATTTTAATAGAATTAATAAATACTTTTATTTATTACATCTCTCTTTTAATTCTAATATGATAAATGCCAATATGTAACCCAAATAAATAAAAGGGATTGGGGGTCCTCAATAATTTTTAAGAGTGTAAATGGGTTCTGAGATGAAATACTTTCAGAACCTCTGTTTTATACTTTACTCTGATACACTCACTCAAACTCATGTTATCGGTTGAATTGTGTAACTAATTAAGGTGAGGTCATACTGGAGTAGGTTAGATCCCTAATCCAATATGACTGGTATCCTTATGAGAGGATTACCATGTGAAGACACAGACACACAGGGAGAATGCCATGTGAAGGTTAAAGTTATGCTGTCACAAGCCAAGGTACTACCAGAAGCTAGGAGAGAGGCCTAGAACAGTTCCTTCCTTCCGTAGCACCTTCAGAAAGAGGATGACTCTGCCTATGCCTTGATTTCAGACTTCTGTCTTCCAGAACTATGAGACAATAAGTTTCTGTTGTTCTAAGCCACCTCATTTGTGGTACTTTGTTACAGAAGTCCTAGCAAATTAATATATCCTAATTTTAATCATCAAAAACTAATAATTGTCAAGTCTGTCTGTCTAGTCCAAGCCTCTTTTCTGAGTTTCATACACATACATACAATGACTTTTTAGACATTCCCCATCTTTACAAGGTTTCTGAAAATGAAACATGCTCCAAATGACACTAATCATTGTAACCTGCCTGACAAAACCTGCTCTATTCCTAATTTTTTTTTCTTTCTTTATAAGGGGTACCACCTTCTTTAATAACTCCTTTTCTCAATTCCCACATCTAATTAATCATCACCTTCTAACAACCCTCTGGTGATAGTTAATTTTATGTTTCAACTTGGCTGGGCCATAGTCTCCACATATTTGTTTAAAGATTATTCTGGATGTTTCTGTGAAGGAGTTTTTGGATGAATTTAACATTTAAACCTGTGGATCGTTAGTGAACCAGATTGCTCTCCATAATGTAGGTGGGTCTCATCCAATCACCTGAAGGCCAGAATAGCTCATCAAAAGACTGACATCCCTTGAATAAGAGGGAATTCTGCCATCAGATTGTTTTCAGACTTGAACTGCAACACTGGCTCTTCCTTGGGTCTCCAGCCTGCCATCCCACTGGAAGATATTGGAGGTGCCAGCTTCCACTGTCATGTGAGCCAATTCCTTAAAATAAATCTGTCTCTACATTTACACATTATATAGAACTCTAATGCACCTCTTATTAGGGACTTCTCTAACTTCACTACCACTGCATTGGTTCAGGCCACCATTATCTCCTGTCAGGACCTCATCGCCTCTGTTTTCTCTGGCCTTTCCCTCCAATCCATTCTCTATGCTTCTATCCATATGATCTAAGAAACTTATCTGAGCGCATTGCTTTCCAGTTTACGAACATTCATAGATTCTCCAGAGCTTTCAGGGTAAGACCCTTAGTATAGCCAATAGAATGCACGATCTGTCCCCTACCTCTTCCAGCCTCTTCTCTGACTACTCCTCCATGCACATAAGGGAGCTAACTTTCAGCGTTATTCTACAGACTCCTTCACTTTTTAATTGAGGAGTTCCTATAAATACCCATTGCCAGGCTGTACTCTAATGCTTTTCCTAATTGAGTGATTTTCAGTCAGGACCAGTTCTTTTGATCCCATTTACGAAGTTTGTTTGCTAAATGATGTTGATACTACTCTATTTTACCTCAGCTGTTTACTTTTTTCTTTCTTCTTTTAAAATTGTTATATTTGTTTCCTGGCTAGAAAAGATAGACTATAGTCAATTCCGGAAAGTTTTTAGATATTTTAAAGGTATAAAGGATAAGCTTAATGGGTATAGATATCATTTCAGATTAGCCATTAAGAGACATTACCTCAGAATAATTGATACTGATTAATAATTATAATTTAAAATACATAATAAAATTAATAATTAACTTGGGCCACAGACTACCTAGGTTCAGATCTCGGTTCTATGTCTTATTATCTTTGTGAATTTTAGCAAGTTACTTACTTCTCTGTGCCTCAGTTTCCTCATCGTAAAATGAGATAGTAGCACTTTCCTAATAGAATTTTATGAGGCTTAAGTATGTTCACATATATAAATCTCTCAGCACAGTTCCTGGTACATCATAAGTGCTATGTGTGTGTGTGTGTATATATATATATATATATTGGTTATTATTATTATTTGACAATGCATTTAGAAGTGCACAGATTTCATAGGCAGACTACTTGGGTTCTAATCTTGGTGCTAATACTTTCTATTTGTGTGGTCTTAGACAAGTTCCTTAATTTTTCTAAGCTTTAGCCTCCTTATCTGTAAAATGAGATAATAATAATGCCTCATAGAGATGTTATGAGGATTAATTGACTTTAAATATGTGAAATTCTCAGAACAGTGCATGGCATGTGGTCAACACTATATGATGCTCATAATTTTTACTATCATTATCTTTAGAAATAGGTGGTCCATATTAATCATATTACCTTGTTTCTTGTTCAGATTTTGTTTCATTTTTAAATTCTCTAATCCTCAGTGGCAAAAACTATGCTTTTTCATTCTTAAAGTTTCAGAGTGCAGCAACCCGATACTAGTACTTTATTTACCCTCTCTTCTTTAAAAAGAAAATAAAACCAAAACATCTACCTTTAATATACAGTCATTCCTGCTAACCAAGAAAAAAAACTACTTTATGCTACGTGGATATCGCAACACTTTGTTCTTAGGCTTACATCTTAACAAGATGCCTGTCCCTTTTCTTTTCTTTTCTTTTTCAATTTATAACAGTGCTGTCAATATCCATTATGACTTGAAATTTTCAAGCCCCCAAGGAAGAGTGTTAATTGTTACTGCTCTGTCAACAGACGGGTGTCAACAAAATGAAATTAGAGCTCTAAGGCTCATCCTCCCTATACCAGTTTTCTCTTTTCATATCACACTCTTCTTCCCTCACCACTGCCCCATTTAGAATATACTATAATTAAAAAATGAAGAGAAAAAAGATTGTTTTAACAAACATATTACCTTGCATTGGTTACTCAAAACCCTGAGTGTTCAGTGTAGGGTAACAAGAAATACAGATAATATCATGAGAGAAATTTGACACAAGTAACTAATAATATTCTGAATTTTCTAACAAAAACACGATTATTCATTTCATAGTCCAAAATTAGTTAAGTGAAATTATTTTGCAATTTATAGATCTTTTAAAAATTGAAAGTACTTCATACCTTTGTTTATATCAATAAGTTGCTTCTTTTTCTTCTGGCGTTCCAACTTCTCTTGTTCAGCTTTTTCTTTTGCAAGTTTTGCCCTCCTAGTCTTTTCTTCCATTTCTTGTCTCTTATTGTTCTCTTTCACTGCTTCCTGTACATATAAACAAAGTTAAACAAAAATCCTTCCATTACTTATATTTTGGAGAAGTTGTCTAATTTTAAAATTATATATACACACACTCATGTGGGTTCTCAGAGATGGAAAAGTATTATAGTAGCTTCAAGGTGCATGCATATACTTTGAGAGAAACCAGTAATTCTAAGATATTGAAAAAATTAGAAATAACTCAAGCTTTAATTGACATTACCTAGGGTGCCAGAAAATTATTGACATGAATGTTTACAGAATTAATAAATGCACTTTGTCCACTGTTGAGATATAAAACAGTTTTGATATACAAGGAAAGATTTAATATGGACATATGGCTTAGCATGTATTTTACCACTTTATTGTACCTTCTTCCCTTACCCACAGAATGGAGACTAAAAAAACAAACAAACAAATAAAAAAAACCCAAAAACAACAAAAAAAACTACTTCATAGGATATTGTGAGGAAAAATAAGATACACTTATTAAGTGCTTAGAACACTTAGTCTATGATGATGATGATGGTGGTAGTTATGGCAGTAACAATTACATCTAATGATGTAAAGTAATGGAATAATCAGCCATATTATCACAGGAAAGACATCTGTAAGTTCCTTACATACCAAGATCTTTAGGAATGCTCAAACATATTTCGAGCTATTGTCTGTTTTATTTTAGATAAATTATTTGTGGAACTCAAGTGAATCAGTACATTCCAGTAGATGGTATGGGATAAAGTTGAAGTAAACTGATCAGCTGGAATAATATTAACTTCCTTTGAGTTCAGAGAATTCACTAATAGAAAGACATATCAACTGCAAGTTTCTTCCACCAAGCTGTTTTGTTTCTTTTTTTCCTATTATGATTGATTAAATATAGTTCATAGCATGTACCAACTATTTCACGAAAACTATTTTGTTCCAGAAACCCTAAAGAAAAGGACTCAATAACAAGAACACATCTATAAGACTTTGCCTGGAGGTGTCTACATTGAAATATTTTTTTCTTCATATTAGAAGACACAGTAGTTTTAAAAAGCCCTGAAAACACTTTCAGAAAAGCTTTGCCCTCCTTGAATTATTGGTACCTCTCCCTTCTACTGCCCTTGTCAGGCTGGCACAAAATGATCTAGCTCCTATAGATAAACTCAAAGACTATCACTTAAAATAAACTGGAATAACAGAAATATAGATTTAGAGCAAGATTTCTCAACCTTGGCACTATTTTCATTTTGGACTGCATAATTCTTTGTTGTAGAAGCCATCCTGTGCATTGTGACATTTGACAACACCCTTGACCTCTGCTCACTTGATGCTAGTAGCACCCCTCCCCAGTTGTGACAACCAAAAATGTCTCCAGAGATTGCCAAATGTAGCCCAAGTTGAAAACTATTAACCCAGGGGGTTTCATAAAGATAATTTACTCACACACACACAAAAATGACAAAGTGCCTCCTCTGCTGAACTCAGCTTCTTTCCACAGATGTGGAAACTGCATTGCCAAATGTGTTTAAGTACTAGCCTAAGGTCACACGTTTATGTAATTTCAAAGTTAGGAATAGAATTCATATATCTACTCCTGATTTAGTTTTTGTTTTATTCTTCAAGAAAAACAAAGAGAATGTGATATGACAGCAAACTATAAGCAACCAAAGAAAAAATAGATGAGACTTTATCAAAACTAAAAATTTTATCCATCAAAGGACACTGTCAAGAAAGTGAAGAGATAACCCACAGAATGGGAGAAAATATTTGCAAATCATTTATATGAAAAGAATATATAAAAACTCTTACACCCCAACAATAACCCAATTTAAAATGGGCAAAGGGTTTGAATAGATGATATTTCTTCAAAGAAGATATACATATAGCCAATAAGTACACAAAAAGATGTTTGACATTATTAATCACTAGGGAACAGCAAAGCAAAACCACAGTGAGGTACCACTTCACACCCACCAGGATGGCGGCAACAACAACAACAACAAACAATAATAATAATAACAAATAATAACAAACGAGGATGTAGACAAAGTGGAACTCTGCATTACTGGTATGAATGTAAAATGGTTGAGTCATTTTGGTAAACAGTTGTTTAAAATGTTAAACAAAGAGTTATAATATGATCCACAATTTCACTCCTATACCCAAGAGAAAACACATGTTCAAACAAAAACTTATACAAGAATGTTCATAGCAACATTTTTTCTAATAGCCAATAAGTAGAAAAAACCCACGTGTCCATCAACTGATAAATGGCTAAACGAAACGTGGTATTTATACATATAATGGAATATTATGCAACCATAAAAAGAATAAAGTACTGATATATGCTGCAACATGGATGGACCTTAAAATATTATGCTATGTGAAAGAAGTCAGACACAAAAGGCCACATGGTATGATTCCACTTGCATGTAATGTCCAGATTTGGCAAACTCATAGAGACAGAAAATTGATTAGTGGTTATCAGGGGCTGGGGGCTGGGGAATGGAGAGTGACTGCTAATAAGTATGGAGTTATTTGGGGCTGATGAAAACATTCTGGAATTAGATAATAATGATGGCTGCACAACCCTGTGAATAAAAACTACTGAATTGTATACTTCAAAATGGTATATTTTATATGTAAATTTTATCTCGATAAAAATTAATAAAATGAAAAAAATAGATGTTTGAGAAAAGCAGGACTGAAATAAAATTGTGACTTAAAAAAAAGAGAATGTGAAAAGGCAACATATATGCAGGCTCTGATACTAATAAGTTGTATGATCTTTGATAAGTAACATAAGAGGCAAATAATAAAGAAGAGACGAGAGGTTAATGCTGTGTATATTTTATTATTGATCGAAAAATCTCTGATTTGGTAAACAGCCCACCCTGGGTGAGCTCTTTTATTAGCAATCTAATGGGCTGTTTAGCTGCTGAGTGCTGTCATTTATTATGAAGATGGAAAAAAAAACTGGTAACTTGCATTTATATTTCTTCCTTGTTCTTATAACAGCTACTCTTTCACAAAAATATATTATATGCCAGGTGTTTTAAGTAAATGATTTCTAATCTTTATAGAAAGTCTACAAAATATTTATTATTTGTTTTCATTTTACAGATGATGAAACTTAGGTTTAGGTAGGTTAAGTGAGATGCCTGAGACTACTCAACTACTTAAGTACCAGAACCATGTATGTTCATTTACACTACCATAATGTCTTTCAGGTAGAGTTGCCAGATAAAATACAGGACACTCAGTTAAATTTGAATTTTAGATAAACTATGAATTATTTTTTAGTATTAGTATGACCCATACAATACTTGAGCTATACTTATACTAAAATAATAATAATAATAATAATAATAATAATAATAATAAATAATAATAATAAAAAATAATAATGTAATATTTGGGACACATTGATACAAAAATTATTCATTATCCATACAATACCTGTGACAGACTTATACTAAAAATGTCATGTAATATTTAGGTCACCTTGATACTAAACAAAATATTCATGGTTTATCTGAAATTCAAATTTAACTAGGTATCTATTTTTATTTGATAAATCCATCAATCCTACTCCCAGGATTCTGCTGAGTTTTTTATAGGCATCTTTTCACAGACTAAGAACCTCTATGCAGAGAGTAGAATGATTACAAAAACATACACATAAAAGCCCAAATCTTAACCATATTTTAAGAACAGAAATGTTGATATAGATTACTGATAGGCATTATGGAGTTCAAGGACTTGAATCATACTATTTCTATAGCATTCTCCATATACTTCTTTCCTTTTTATTTCTTGAAAATAGAGTAAAACTAAAAAATAATGTTTATATAAAAATCTAAACCAATACAATTTGGGGTAGAATAAGTCAATAATTAATATCAAACAATTGCTAATTAAGAAATTTGGCATATGTAAACAGGTTCAATTTCTATATGAAAGAGAGGCTTGCAACTGGCACTATGAAACCAACGTGAAGTTAGATATAGGAAACGATGAAATGGACCAAGTAATAGGTCCATCAGTTTACATCTCAAATGTTCCAGAAATAGATTTAACTACAAAATAACCGCATGCTTTGAAATGACAGGTGTAATCCTAAAGAGACCAAATGGAAGAGAAAAATAATTTCTATGGTTTGGCATTAATGAAAATTAATGAAAGCATCTACAAAGGCATATATTTTTCAAGCCACACGGACCGTGAAGTATGACTCTGGTCCTGATGTCATCAGTTCTGCCTTCTTGAAGAGGTCTCATGCTGACAAGAAGACCCTATTTCTCTGGGTGTTTTTTACTCTTTGGCTCTGGCTTTAGGAAATTAGGGGTGGGAAACACGTGCCTGTTTAATTCTCCCTTCTTAAGAAAAAATAATTTAAAAAGAGAAAGGGAAAGCTTAACTATGGTTTCATATCAACAATCTTGAGTTTTACTAGACTGAAAGATAAGACATTTCAAGGCTTGGTTGAATGCTCCTGAAAATGTGAAATCTGACAGAGAGAGAATTCTTTTGAGGGTTGAGATATTTTCTTGTCATTTTAATTCCTATAAAACAAAGTCCAAATAATTAAAAGATTAAAAGCAATAAGAGCAAATTTAAGTTCAGTGTTTTTTTTTCTTTTTTAAATCCCCTTAAATAATTGACTGTGATTAACAACACTTTATATTTGTCAAGCCTCGCTAAACATTTTAAAATACTAACTCATGAGTACTTAAATATCATCCCTCAAGGAAGCATCAATCATTACTTCTTAGGGCTGGGAATACTAACTGATTAGATTCTGTCAATGTACAGTACTGTGTTCTGTGAAAAGGATGCTAATTGAGAAAGTGTTTTGGTAGTAACCTCAAACAAGATAAGAAACATTTACAGAAAAAAGTCTGTTTTACTGGCATATTTATTTTTCAAGAGCCGGTAAAAAAGACAAAAGGAACAAAATAGATAATGTGTCTAGGAATTATTGCAAAATAAAATCACTAACCTAATTTTAAATCTCTCACTGAAATCTCTATTGCCTCGCTGAGAAATATGAATAAATTAAAAATCTTATTTCCCTTGCTGTACATAATTAATGAATGAGACCTATGGACTAAAAATGTCATATGCAAAAAAGAAAAAACAAAGAAAAAAGCTCGTGTAAATGTTAAGGTCTCTCATTTATTACAATTAAACTCTAAGAAATGGATAAAACTGGTTCAGAAAATTCCAAGGGGCTCAGATGCCAGCCTCATTCATGTCAGGTCTACATGAAGAAAGCATCTTCCAACTTTGTTGTGATATCTGAAAACAAAAACTACCACCACCGAAAACCATTCCTTACTTTCATTGTCTTCAGTGGTTTACTATCCCAGTGCTGACTGCAGAAGCACTTTGCAAGTACTGTGATCTCACTGAAAGCTGAATATACGTTTGAGGGATGGAGAAGTGGAGAAATTGGGAAGGAAAATGGATCTTGGAGTCAGATAAACCAGGTTTCAAATCTAAGCTTCCATCACTTATCGTAGATACTGTGTGACCTTGAACAAGTTAGTTACTTCATCTCTTTGAGCTTTAGTTTCCACATATGCAGAATGGAGATACTCAAATCATTTGGTTGTTAAATAGATTAAGGGGAATAATGTTCATATAAAACACTGAAGTCAATGCCTGATGGAGAAGAAACAATACATGGTGGCACTGATTATTATGTGTAACAGAAACAGCTGAAAGTTTGAAGTGCAGGAATTTGGTCACGACATAAATGACAACATGTGTTTTCAATGGTTTATTCTGTATAATCCCCTCCCTCTGTTTTGGAAGTCCTGAGGATGTGATCTATGAGTAGAAATGTAGCATCTTGACACAGTCTACCTTTATAAGCATGCTGGACATAATTTTTAATTGTACCATTTTACTGGTATCTAAAATATTTTTAAAAATCCATATATGTCACTATCACTTAATCCTCATGAGAAAAAGAAATTTATTCTTTTCTCTTTTGGGTTTTGGATCATCTTTGGGACCTGTGTGAATACACTTGGCAAGACTTGAGATTTATTATAGTATCAGAAGCTGTATGAGAGTAGAGTCATATAACCTTAAAAGAATGTAAATTGGAAATGTCCTGTGAACAAATTGATAACTCTGGTGCCAGAGGCATGCTGTGATCACACTGCTGAGTATTTCTTCATTCATCAAGGATGTTAGAAGAATTCACAAATGATACTGAGTCAAATCATTTGGCAACAATATAAAGAAACCTGGTCTGTATTATATTGGAAATCTTTTGATACACTAAACATGTGTGACTGAGATATTATTTTTCATGAAAACTCAATGAAACAGATGAAATTCTCTCCACATTTTTTATCTTGAACTGTCCTAGCACTTGATTCTCTTAGCTTTAATCAAACTGTGACTTTAGAGGGTATTTTTTTCACTTTCTTTGTTTCATGTTAACCACTTTAGAATTTTCAAATGTTTCTTTGAATCACCTCTTTCCAAAATAACACAGAACACTTAAAATTTAAATTAAAGAACTACTGACGAGGATACTGTAAATTTCTATCTTTCCTAGGTAAGCACGATGATTCTAAGGCTTCATTTTTTATGCATTTTATTGATAAGACTTCTAAAAATTCCTGACCTATAATTTTATGCCCAGAGTAAAAATAATGGGAAAGAGGATATTTTGTTCTTTTGAAGTCAGGACCCATAATCCAAATATTCTAAGTAGAAAAAGATACCCTTGTGAACATAGGATGACCTTTAGGAGATAAGATATCTGATTTAAATCCTAGTGGTCTAGTAACTATCACGCTTTATCCCTTGGCCCATTTGCTAAACTGAGCTAAGCCTCCTTCCCCAATCTGTGAAAGACCTCTACTTCAGTGTTGATTTGCAATTTAATGAGAAATTGCATATAAAGTCATTAAGTACAGTACCTGGCACATAGCGAGTGTTTAATGAATGGTTGTGGTTGTTATTATTATTATTATTATTATTATTATTATTGTTATATTATTATTATTCCACACTTGGACAATACCAATACCTCATGCAATTCAGGGACTGTACTCCACTTCTCCCAGCACAAGAGCATGACCACATATGTTCATGTACACTGGGAAGATGTTCTATATCCTTTTTGATATAGAACTTATAGTATCAGGTAAAAATATGAAGAAACAAAAGACATTCTCTCTCATACTCATGAACTTTAAACAGATAACAGGAATTGCCTTGAAGAGCCATGAGAAAAAAAGATATAGATAGAAAGAACAAAAGGAAGTTTGGGGAAAGAATTCCTGTGTTTAGTATGCCACATTGGACAAACCTAAGAAACAAAAACATCCTAGAATATTTTGTTCTGTGGACTGATAATGAAATTCACACATCATCTTACTTAAGATTCAACACACTTTATGGGACTATTGGCATAAACTGAGGAATAAAGTTTCCTGGGGGAAGGTTGTGGTTTTTTGTTTGTTTTGTTTTGTTTCCATTGTTATTTTTTTTTTTTTTAATATCTGGAGTTAGTTCTATCATCTCTCTGAGAAAATAAAGCACAAACTATAGGTAAAGGCCATTTGATTTGAAAATTAGAAGTTTGCTTTTATTTCTTTTGTGAGTATTTATCTCAGGATGTGGCATCCACTTGGTCTGCCTGAAGGTTTATGGAGGGGTCAGGAGAATTAGCCTACTCTCAGGTCTCCACCCCAGGCCTTGCTAAGTTTTTTCACACTTTTCCTACTTTTACCCATAGGAGGCTGCTGGTCCTGCGGGAAAGCCATCTACTGAAGGATTTCAAATAGAAGATGAATGGTACAACCTTTTTGCTTGCTGGCGGGGCTGTCATTTAATTCCAGGCATAACAGGATGCAAAATAGGTAGAGATGGAAAGGCTGTCCAGACCAGCGAACCACGGTTATAGCGGTATTGCTGGTTCCCTGTCCCAGAGATATCTTGAAAAGACAATGAATAGGAAAGGCAATTCTATATATGATGCCTTTTAACCATTTTATATAAAAAAAATCCTTAAAACAAATTCTTCTTCCTTCCCTTCTACTCCGCTTCATATAGACAGATACCCAACATATTCTTTGAATTATTTTGACAGTTAGTGACACTTTTGCAATTTGCTGCCCTTGCCTGCAACCACGGATAAGAGTTTTGGAAAACACAAGTCCCAGTGTAGGTTACCACTAACTGATGTGTGACATGGGCAGAGTCCTCTATTTGTTAATACAAGTGGATGAAAATCCTAAAGAATACCAAAAGGCAATAGTAAATCAGGACTCATGCTCTTCCAGATCTTTCTCACTACCATTTTAAAATGATCATGTCAGGTTACAAATGGGGAAGATGTGAGCCAAGATGAGTTTTTCAGCATTTGAACAAAGACTCAAACACCCAGGTTATTTGAAAAAAAAAAAAGAAAACTTACGTAAGATGGTGACAAGATTCATGAGATTTTCAACTGCAACTGGGAACAACTTAAGGCTTTCCATTAAAGAAAGTAAAAATCCTACACTTTAATTAACATAAAACATTAGATATTCCTTTTCTATAGTTTTTCACTGTGTTTAAAGGGCATGTCGGATTGAAGGAGTCACGACAAATGCTCTGGGCAAAGAACTTTCAGCTGCAGCAACTACATTCTAAGAATCAATATCTCTAAAGATGTTATCAGTACTACAATACCGTTAAACTTTTTCTTTCCCAGAGATTTCCACTTATTATGGTACAAGTGACCTATAGGGTTCCTCTTATGCAAGATCTCATGAATATTTCACTAACCAATCAAATATGATTGTAACTGAGAGGTATAACTTTCTCACTGGGGTAACTGAAACCTTGTTCAGCCTACTCCAGTATGTAGGTGTCTCAGTAATGGACACTGAGCACATGCATTGATACTGCAGTTAGATGGAAACTAAACTTGTGTTTATTAACCTATATAAATACGATATGAATAATAGAGGTATAATGGGTCATAATAGAGGTATAATGGGTAACCTGATGAACCTAATCAAACAAAATGTACATTTTCTGCCCTCTTAGATTCCTGATATATTATGTCTCAGTCTTCCTATAGAACAAATTGTTTCTTCTCTATTTCCTTTCAAGACTACACTGCCCTCTCACACTTCAACTTTTGCCTTCTTCTAAAGCTCTGTCCTAATCTCTTTTCCTCTCCTTTCTTCCTTCTTCTTTCTGTCTATCTGTCAAAGAATCCATTTATTCCTACACAGAATTGAAGAAAAGAAAGCCCTTCCGACAGCCGACAACGTCTTATGTGATCTGGCTGCCTACTGCTTCTGTGACCTCATATTCTACTCAGTCCTTCTGTCCCAGCCCTCTGGTCTCCTTTCTTCAGTGCCTTTACATTTGCATTCCCTCTGCTCTCAGAAAACTCTGTCAAGTCTTTGCTTAAATGTCTCCTCATCAGTGAGGTCTTCCCTGACCACCTTACATAAAATAACCCCTCAACAAACTCCCTAGCTCCCTCTTCTCTACTGTAGTCTTTATAACATAAAAAGGTCAAAACCTAGTGAACTTCAGATACTCTTCACATTTTCCAAGAATTAGCAGCTGAGGCTAGTCGATTTATGTAACAATGGTTTTCAGCCTGGGAACTCTCAAAACGTCACCAAGAACATCTCTACACGTAATTCCTTGTACACCTACCTCCTATTTCTTTATTGTGGAAAAATCTTAGTGGCCTTGAAATAAGCATTACCCACCTTCGAATTGCAGTTTTTTTTCCTAATCATCCACAGATTATGGTTCACTGATCTCTACAGTCATTTTCTTAAAAATGCCATTGCTTAGTATTTCTGAGGCCTGGTATCCATGACATTTGTCACACTGACATAGATCAACACTCTGCAGTGAAAATTCACTTGTGTAGAGATTAGTGTTTACAAAGAACCTCCAAAGATTAAAAAGATGTGTTCTAATTTTGAAAATGAGTCTGTTTTGAATGAGATGTTTGCAGGATTCACAAACCGCCATATTACACTGCTTTTCTGATGATCTTTTGGTTTAAGACAAAACTGTCTCAGGTTCAGGTGGAAGGTTTATATGAAAAGTTCCCTGAGTTTATTTTTATAAATGACTCCCTTTTGGCAGAAGGAAGACTCATAGAAGAAACTGATCTGCTGCAGGTGAGGGAGCCAGTTAAGTAAATTCCAGTATATGTTCAATGAAGTAGCCCTCTTGTATTCAGCACAACCAGCTTACTGTTCAGCCTCCTTAGGAAAAAAATAAAAAATTAATGGATCGTTCACATGCTGTACATATCTGGAGGTCTGACAGACAAATAGATCTTGGCATACCAGTGTGTTCGCGAAGAGAATTGCAAAGGTAAATTATTGAAAGTGAGAAGAAAAAAAACGACTATTATGTGCAAATCCTCTTAGATATTAAACTTGCAGTTGGTTACAAAGCGGTCACGCACCGATAATGAAGGCTGGCTGTGATCCCCAAGGCCTTCTTTTAAAATTTGCCTTACAACTGCAAAAACATGTGATCTTAAGTTGGAGGAAAAACTGCCTCTCCCATCACAGTCTATTAGAATGCTGAAGTCTGATTAGCTAGAAGTTAATCCACAATCTGTAGCATGGAAAAGGTTTCAGATGCTGCAGGTTTCTGCAGACACATTTTTCTTGGTAGGTATTTGAGTATCCCTCTTTCCATCTGAGAAAGAAAAACAATTGAGTTTGACATGTATCTATGGGCTTCTACTTGATTAAAATCTACTAAGCACTTTGAGCGTGTACAGGAAGTTAATCTATAATTTTTTTTTTAAATTGTCTTGAACCAAAGGAACAAAATAAAACTCTAAAGAGAATGATACAATATTTTAATAGGAAAAAGTCTTAAAGAGATATGGGTGGAATGAAAGGACAAAAACAAGTGGTATGTTACAGGTCTGAGAGCTGAGTTTACTACCTTATTACTGTCACCATCTTAGAAGATGGAAGAGGCAGCACAATCAATAAGTTTTTGATGAGACCAATTTGGTGGGTTGAAAAGCACCTTGGAGACTTGGGTAAGAATATCAAATTACCTTGACAAGCAGAAACATAGACTCAGAACAGGAAGATCCCTCAAAAACTGCTTGCTCTGGTCTTCTGCCTGTGAATAGGGTACCTTGACCTCCAGTAGGAACCTGTGCAGATTACTTAATCACTTCTAAAAGAAAATACTTCCTTATGTCTAACTAAAAGCTGTCAGTTTCTTAAACTCACATCTTATCTATTGGTCACTGAGAAATAGAAACCTGATCAATATCTTCCTTAACATTTTTTTCAGAGAGATGTAACTTGTCCCCAGGACAAGTGGTGCAGGACAAACATAAAGGTAATCGTCAAAAGCAATGCAGGAAATTTTTTTGTAGGATAAAGGTGGGGATAGGGATGGGGTCAGAGAGGCCCTTAGGAAAATTTGTTTGGACTCCAAATTAAGCCACTCAATACCATTTTCTAGAATAATAACTCTCATCGAGAGTTCTTTCTAAAAATTTAATAATGTTTAGGTTTTCTTCTGGGTCTTCTCTTTACTCGTTGGACATTACTTTTTAAATTATAGGCTTCTCCATCCTCATACACCTCCCCCCTCCCCACACACACACAAAACAGACAAAGCTGGAACAAAAACCTAAGAGACGGGCTAGCCAATATCTAGTGTAAGGATATCCCGTTTTCTATGCTCTAATTCTCCTAACATATCACAGCATTTGTTTTCTAACATTTTAAGGTGCAACTGTAAACTTATAAGATTGGTTCTAAAATATCTGTTGAAACCGTGAATCCTATCATTCAAATAACTACCCTGGGAACCATAAACTTATTTTGGTGAGGGCCCTTGTTCTGTGATTGGAAATGCTCTTTCAGAATTAACTTCTGAATCAAATGAAATCAGTCTCATTATTTTAGATTTGCAATATTTTTGACCAGAGATTTTGTTACCCAGTTTGATCATACATCTTATTTATAAAATTTGGCTTGCTATCACTTTTGGCTGTTTTCGAAAATCAAATCCACTCTTAAATTGCAAAGATTTAGTATCCCTGAAAAGATCTAAAGCACATGCTACTTAATAACCCTTAGGGAAAATCCAAAACGGGCATTTCCGAAATATTTAGGGTAATGTTATTATCTTTCAATTATGATGCTACACATTTCCAATTTGTCCTTAAAAAATAGTCACACCTCATATACTGCTGATTCATGGTTAGTATTTTTCTCCTGAGAATCAAAAATCTTTTTCTAGAGAATTTGTGCATGTTCCAATCTCTATGCTATCTGCTTGATGCCCTTAATTATTTTATATTTTATTAATTCCTAAATGAACTTGATCTTATTTCTGAGAGAACATACACATCCAAAAAAATATTAATGAACTGTTAGAAATCCCTCTGGACATATTGCCATTGATGTGGGGAGATAGGGAAAGAAAGAAGAAGCCAAAGAAGCAGAAAATTAAGACAAATGCAGCCTTATTTGTATCCAGTGACTTGTACCCTCAGGAAACATTCAGGAAATCAGGAAACATTCATTCATTGCATATCTACTACCATATATTGTCACATACTGTTCTAGTTCCTGGGGGATCAACAGTGAGCATTACAGACAAGATTCTTGTACTCCTGGCACTTAGGGGTTATCCAAAGTAGCACTAGAGTGTTCATACTCTCTTAGTCAATTTCCAAGACTCACTCACCTAGAACACTGTCTTACTGTCAGTTGAAATAATATTCTAGAGTCTAGGATCTAGATCCTGTTTTCTTGGATGGGGAGCACAGCATAGGGAATGCAATCAGCATTAATGTAATGGCCATGCGGAGAGCCAGAGGAGAGAAAGAACAATTAGGGAGATCGTTTTGTAAATTATATAAATGTCTTAACCAATGTACTATATACTTGAAATTAATAAAATAAAATAAAATAAAAAATGAATGCCACATGGGAGGGAATCAAAATCATAACAGATAAAGAGAGATTTCTTTCTCTTGGACTACAAAGCACCATCTCTTTCACAGAAGTAAATTAAAACGGTTTTGCTCAATTTGCTTTTCACAAAGCCATCTTGATTGCCAATCAGAACTCTGTTCTTCTAAGTAGAAGGTGATTGTTTAATGAATTATTGTCCTACCTTCCAAGATACTGACAGCAAGATGTCCTTACAGAAATTATGGGGTAGCACATTTTCCTTTATTGATGTTGTCTAAACAATCACAGTAATTTTCACATGTAGAGAAACATATGCATATATAACACTACATGACTAGTGGAAGGCAAACAATGCAAGTGAAAAAGGGAGCACTGATGAGGCATGGAAAAGAATGGCAAACCAGCCCCTAGAGGTCACAGCAGCCCTGAAATTAACCTGACACTTCTATGCTATATGGTTGGTAAGGAAAATGTCATTTTCTTTAATTAGAAGAGAGGACATACCTTTAAAACCTCTCCTCCCTCAGATTAAATTTGAGACCCCAAGGACTGCTTTACTAACCATCTCTACAAGATGCACTCATCCTTTCTTATATGTGATGTTAATATATCTGTTAAGTATTTAACATGCATTCAGATACTCATATATTTCCTTTATGTACATTTGCTTCGGTCTTGGCTTAGTTTAACAGCCTCTGAAAGGGCAGGTGCTGTGCTGGTTTAGTTTGCTTCATGTGTGATATATCCAGCTAAGCTCTCTTAACTATAAGTTGAATATTAGCACCTAATACAAAGGAGGCATGCAATAACTGTTTCCTAATTCATGAAGACGGTCATATTTAATTTAGTGTAAATACTAGCTTTGCACATGTAATAACATTCTTATTTGGGTTTATCCTTTTTGACACGTTGGCCTTTTTGAAGAGCTGTGCTTAATTTATGGATGGGACAACTTTAAGGGCAGAGACAGATTTTCCAAGAAGCTAATGAAGCAAAAGCATTAGAACTCCTCACCTGGCCATATGTTTTTGTAAGATTTGTAAAAGATATTTTTATATTCTTTTTCTTAAATGGTTCCTCTCACATTGTATACATGCAGGCTTCACCAATGTAGATCTTCCTCTGTTTAAGGGGGATATATAAAAACCTGAAAAGACATCTGATAAAGAATAAGTGCTAAAAATTTGAGAAATGCCAAATTGCAAAGCAAAGATGGATAATTAGGCTCAGGAAAGATGGGATTAAGGGATATAACTATATCTATGGACATGAATTGGATATTTATTTAAAGGACAAAGCTTATCAGTTATGTTCTATATTTCTAGAAGGCAAAATAATAAGGCCTGAATTTGAATTCTAAGAAAAGAAACTCAGAATTAAAAAGAACTTTACAGTAAGGATGGCACAATAGTGGAACCAAGTCAAATTATGAAACTGCTTTCTCTAGTAACATGTTTGAAAGATTAACTAGTTAGTTGCTAAAGGGGTTGGGAAATATGTCAGGAGCCTGAGTTATGAGATAAATCCGCAGAGAATTCCTCAGTTTCTACTCTAGGATACTTTGGCTGTGTGGGTATATGAGTCATCAGTTTATTAAAACAGAATAAATAAAATGGATACACAATTTCATGTCTCTCTTTGACACCATGAATCTGAGGTTGTTATATATAGCCAAAAGGAGCTGATCTGTGAAAATGTCAGGAAATTGGGTTTAGATGGGGTAGAGATTGGAATCAGAGATATTCTGCTTTAAGATCCCCTTTTCAAAACTAGAAATAATAAGGACATTGTTATATAGCTGTGATTGCATTCTGGGAAGCAAGCCATTCCATCTGTAGATGAGCACTGTAGTAGCTACATTCCACAATGTAAAACCCATCTCACTTGTGATTATATCCTTGATCATGACCTAGATTTGGTCAAATATCACTGCTTACTTACTGATGGGAATATTCTTTCCTCACTATGCTAATGATCTACTGCCCTCTACTTTACCTCCTTCCTCCCTGGGTACTATACTATTATTTATAGAGGAGTTTTCTGGCTTCATCATGAATCTTCTGCTTAAGTTGCCTTATTTATTGGTATAGAGGGATTTTGCCATTAGGCTTGATATGCTGGACAAATAACTTACTAGGAGATTTAGAGATTTTGTAGACACATTGGATTTTATATCCTGTACAAAACTTTGCAATAATAAACACCACGTTTTAGATTTGACTTCTTTCAATGTGAATTTCTGTATGCCTTTTTGACTCATAGGTACTCAAGTACAATAAAATATCAATGTTACTTTCTGCATATTGTGAGTGTTTATACTTAAGTACTTAACAAAGGTAAATTATAACACTATAATATACTTAAGAGATTAATGCGACTAGATTTTATTTTTTAAAACGTATGACTACTTCTCTTCCTTTAAAATGCAGGAACTCCCCAAAAGAGAGTAATTGAATTTTTTTATTCTCTTCAAAGTGTCTTTGAAGGTGTCAAGACTTAGAGAAGGTGGAAAGATCAGGTATATGTTTGAAGAACAGTCCTCTAATGATTTGTATCATAAAGAGAAAAAAAAATCCCAGAGACATAAGTGGGAAAATAGCTGACTATGGATAAATAGTGAAGATTTAAGGGGTCGTAGTCAGTCACAGAAAATACTAAATCACAAAGTGATGCTGACAAATGAGAGGCTGAATGCCAAAATATACAAGTCAAATGGAGTAAATATAAGGTACATGCTGTACCTACTGAAAGCTCTGCTCAAGAGTTACACGTGGAAAATGGAGTACATTTTAAGATCTCACAATTTAGAGCGATGGGGTGAATGTAGACAAGTTTAAGTACTTTAGTCAAATTCCTGTTGAAACAATGTTGATGAAGAGTCAAAGGAGTCATTAATACAATGAAAAGTTTTGAAAAACTGGCGGAGGGAGAACAGGGTGAGGAGGGAGGAGAGATAGAACAGCTAGAGGGCTTTGAAGCACTTGATACAAAAGGCCATTTATTGTTAGATTTCTAGCACAGGAGGAACATGACTATCAGTTACAAATATAGTTACTGATCAATAATATTTGCTGGCTACCTCTATATGCCATATACTCTCCTCTGCGATAAAAATTTAAAGACAAGTGAGATATATTTACTGCATAGGAACTCACAGCATAAAGAAGAAGGCAGATCTGCACATCACCACTTATAATGAGTGCTACAGCACATTAAAAACATGATATGGGCATACAAAATAGGGAACAATTAATTCTCCCAGGAGTTGGAAAGGAGGTATTAGGAAAGACGTAATAGAGAAGGCATCCATTCAATGGAGTCTTCAAGGATGAAAATGATTTCACAGTGGAAGAGAGATTATGAGCATGACTGTATTTCAAAAAGAGAAAAGGGATAGTGTTTGGGGGTAGTTAGAGTGCCAAAGGTTTCCAAATGCTGGTTTAGACTTTACTGTCACCCATGAGAGGCCATTAAGATTTCTGAGAAGGTAAGTGTCCCAATGAGATCTATGCTTTAGAAAGAAATATCTGGCAGTGGTATAAAGACTGTTTGGAGGATGCTAGGACTGAAGTCAGATGACTGAAAAGATTGTTGCAGTAGTCTAGGGGAGAGACAACAAAAATCAAAACTAGGACAGCTAAAGTGAGGATGTTTCAGGCAGAGTCAACATAAACTTGGAACTGAACAGATGTGAATGGTGAGGGAGAAGACATCAAGTTGTGCCATTAACCAAAACAGAGAACATGGGAGGAAGTTGGGAAAAGATGTAATGAGTTTTATTTTGAACATGCTGAGCTTGAGACAGTTGTGCGGAATCTAGTTAGAGGCATCCAACAAACAATAAACTTGTGTCTAGAGCTGAAGAGTAAAAATCACAAGTCGAGAAAGAGTAGAAATCATGAGGAATGGATATGAATTGCCCAGAAAAAATTCTGTAGGACCAAGGGTAGATCCTTGGTAATGTTCATATTTAAGATCGAAAGATGGAGACTCAAAGAAATACACTGAGGAGATATTTCAAATGAAAATCAAAACCAAGAAATCCTGGCCTCATTATGATAAAAGATTATTCTACTGATGAGGTTAAATGGGTATCGTACTATTAGGTAGTGAGGGAAAATATGGAATATAAAGCATATCTTGTGTTCCTAATATAATATAGGCACTACATGTGTTTTGTTTGTTTGTTTCCAGGGATGTGTAAGTGAGATCAGGAATACAGGCTAAGCATGTCTTGGGTCTCACACACTAAGGCTGGGTTCAGCCCCTGCAGTCATCTTGCCTAGTATGCAAGATGAGTGCAGTATTTCTGCCTCAGAGACCACAGATAAAGAAGTGAATGTCACCTGGAAAGGAAAGGAGAAATCAATAACCAAGCTGATGCCACATCTCTTCCAATGAAACTCCAAATTCTTATATTCTCAAAAGCTATCCCCTCTTAAGGAATGGCTGTATTTGAAAGTTAAAAAACAAAGAGACTGTATCTGTTTTCTATGAGCTCTATATCAGAATTTCTCTCCAACATCCTTGTTTGCATGCTCTATGTCAAGGATACATAAGCTTTTTTTGTAAAGGGCCAGACAGTAAATATTTTTAGCCTTGTCGGTCATATGGACTCTGTCTCTACTCAGCACTGCTATTTTCGTGTTAAAGCAGCCACAGACGATACATAAATAAATGAGCATGGCTGTGTGCCAATACAACTTTATTTACAAAAATAGAAGACAAGCTGGATTTGGCCCCTGGGTCACAAACTGCTGATCATTGATCTTTATCACGGGGGAGGCCATTACCAGAGGATGCCCAACTGGAAAACAAAAATCGTAAAGCTGGATTGCGAGACCACAACAGACAGGTTAAGTTGTGGAATGTCCTTGCAGAGGAGGGTGGAATACTCGACCCAGGAAGATGAGGCAGTCTCCTACATGACGTTCTTCCAGAGATATAAGAAAAGCTACCTTTCCCCCAAATATTTCCTCTATTGGCTAACCAAGCTGCAAGAAGTTCTTGACAGCAGAATTGTTCTCCTGGATTGAGGCACTGTCCTGAATTTAAAGGGCATGATTGTAGCACAGACTGAATGACACATTAGTACTGCATTAGTTTATCAGATGGACTAGCTGACAGCTAGCAGAGAACAATGATCAAGGCGAAAGGAATCCAAGATGAGCTAAATATCTTTGTAAGTTCCTTATAATTTTTCATACTTTTGGCACTAAAAATATGCTTTTACTCCACTACATGCTTCGCTATACACGCCATCTTTTGTCAAAGCTTCCTGTCTATGAATTCATTTTGGGATGTTAATTTCTATCTTCCGAAAGAAGGTATCTGAGTTACCTTGGGGAAGAAGCAATCACTGAGGTTCAATTAGTATTTGTCCAGAGTACTATTTTGCTTTGTTTTGTTTTCTCTTGAAGAGGGACAGGTGTTAATTAACAAGGACAGGAACCATAGCTTTAGAAATAATATTAGGAAAAGGAGAGACATTTTTTCATGAATTTCTTCTTTTAAGTTTTGAATTTCACCTGTGTGTCTAAAAGTATTTAGTGTGCCATGCTTCTAGGTATAGATCTCCCTTTGCATATCCTCCATATTCCAGAAGATAACGTTACAATACTTTAGATTAAATGATAAAGCCCTTGGCAAGACTCCTTCTCTCAAGTGGGGTAGAATTAGTTTTTACTTCTCCTAAATAGCATAAGGATATACCACTTATGAAATAGATAAGGTTTGTATGAAAATCATCTAATTACAAGAAGTAAAATCTAAACAGGAAAACTCAGTAATTCCTATATTTAAGGAAAAAGCTATAATGACAAAATCTAAATCTTAATTTAAAATACTGATTGTACAAGGAACTTTATAACCAATACTTAAACCTTTCAGCCACTGCCATTCTATTTGACACATTTTTTCTTTCCATAGCACTTATGATGTACTAACACATGATATAATTTTCTTAATTATGTTTACAGTTTATTGTCTCAGTTTCCCCATTACAAATTAAGCTCCATGAGGGCAGAGATTTTAGTAAACCAAACAGAGCCAGTGGTTAAAACAACGTCTCTAATTTAGTAGGCACTCAATAAATATTTGCCGGATGAATGAGAAAAAGTAAGCAAGTAAGCGCGCCAACAGGAAAAGGAGAGCTGTCTTTTATAAGTATATTCCAGCTAAAGACAGAAAACAGGGAAAGATAACTTGAAAATAAATGAATACTGTTTTCTATTTACATTTCTATTCCCTCATTTTTTTTTTAAAAAAGCTATTCAAATGAACACAGTGTACATTTCACAAATACATCTCATTCATTTGTGTTTTGTCAGTTTGGAACTTTTGACAATTCGAACAATGCTGAAGAGTAATGTACTTTTGTTCTGTCTCTTTTATAGAAACTGTTAGTTGCTCGCCTTAATCCATCCAACATCTGCCTTCTAGCTTGCTGGCCATGTCCTAGATTGCTTTAGCTACATACTCTCTACACAGCCACATGCTCAGGGAAGGGCACCTGCTCCCCTCCCAGGGGTGAATCGTGATTAGCTGAAGATTTTCCTTGATGATGATTAGTTTAGAGATGGGCATGTGATCCAATTCTGGACCAGGAGATTTGAACAAAAAGATCTGCCCAGTTTTTCTCCTTAATGAAAGAAGCTTCAAGGAAGGCAACACCCCTTTCTTTGTTAGATATCAGATTTGCATGTGATGCCTGGAACAACTGCAGTCATTTTGGAACCATGAGACAACATGCCAAGGATAACAGAGTGGAAATATTTGGAAAATATCTGAGGTCCTAGATAATATCACTAAACTATTAAATTAACCAATCCTGTAACTGCCTTATGTCTGTGAGACAGGACATCACTTGTAAAATTCTTAATCTTTTAGCAGGAAATGAAATGGGACATCTCTTGCAGAGTTAATCTTTTTTGTAAACCTAGTTAAGTTTTCTTCCCTCCTTTCTTTGCAAAAAGGCTCCTTCCCTCAAATCCTGATAATTGCCCCGGTAACTCAGATCCTCTGGCTATTGATAAGGGTCATCAGCCTATTGTTAAGTAGAAATAGTGTTAAAACAAGGCAGGACCCTTAGAGTCTGAGGGGGGAGGGGACTTTAAGCCAAAGGTCTTTCTTTTTACTCTTTAAGAAATATATTAACCAAGCCCGTTTCCCTTTACTCACTTAATAGGCAAATGAATAATAGAAATTAATAGATGTATGATTTAAAGAACGAGTTTGTATCTTCTTTTCCTTGTCTAGGGATTGAGGTGGCACTTCAGCAGGAAACCCAAGATCCCAC
>NW_024342257.1:2797853-2848851 GCF_902729225.1 Pteropus medius
ACCTACAGTCACATAGCTTATTACTGATAGCACGAGAGTGCAGAATCAGGTCTTAATAATGATATCTTTACATTTTTTTTTAAAACGAGTTATGATTACCAAGTTCTACAAGTATAATTGTTAGCAAGCCTTCTAAGCATCTAATGCGACTGAACATAGGCTGTCACACAGAAATTGTCCTAAATCAAATGCTGCAATATGAGAGAAGTATACCAAATTCTACTACGTCTGTATTGGGGAGATGAGGGGCACAGACTATTTTAGGATCCAATCCATGTTAAAACAAGGCACTTTTTAATAGAGATCGACAATATTAATTATATTTCTTTTCTCCATTCACCTATAGACATTGATGTTACAAAAATAATCTACTGGATTTATCTTTTCGATGTGTCAACTGAAATGTCTTTTCTAGCCTCATTTCTTTTCAACATACTTTTTTTTCTCTTTGAAAATAATACTGGATATTCATATGTTCATGTCATATTTATAAATTTTAAATTTTGAAAATAAATTGACTACTCATTAACAGAACACACATTACTACTTATTGGCCAGCTAAAAGTTTAAATACATGTTCTATTAAGAGATAAAGAGCAAAGACCAAAATAATTCCAAAATTTCAGCAAAAAGGAAAACAAGTGATTATACTTATGAAAGTTTTTGGACATAGAACCCAGAGCTGGTAATAACTCAAGCTGGGGTGCTCTGGGCTCCAGGTCCTAAGTCAGTAGATGAAAACAAATGCTTTCCACGAGTATATTTGTATCTGATAGATTGTACAAGTCACAACAAAATTGAATGATTTCATGGGGCAACACCATCAATTAAGAGAGGGAGCCTTATTTAGCAAAACTGCTCTGAGGACAGAAACATACCTCAAACTGCAATGTGTTAGTTTGCTAACTGATCTTCTGTTGGAGATAACTGCTAAAATTCCTTCTTTAAAGTACATGAACTTTTGTTTGATATCACCTACTGTGCATATCTTTCTTTACTACCATCAGAGTCTGTAGTCTTCTATTCCTTCGCTGATGCAGAGAAGTATTTCCACAGCATCTATACAGCAAAGCTTTTGTTCCCCTCTAGCATCAGAACTGGCACACTAATTGCTCCCCTCCAATTAATGCTAATATTTGCTGTTACGCACAAGAGTTACAGTTTAAAATAAGAGCCCACGCTCTGAAAGAAATTGTAGGTATTCAAGGTCATTTACACAGTCTAATTTAGAATCAGTTCCTCATCTAGAATATGAAAGAAATTTGTTCATAAACCACAGCATCTTATTGTATTAAATATTATTTTAGATATGAATTTTTAAGCTAGGTCAAATTGTAATATTATGCTGTATAAAAATTGGCCATTTATGTACCAATTCATTCATTTTCCATACAATTTCAGTGGAAAAATTCCCATGTATACTTAAAGTTGAAGATAATTCATTTAGGTCCCCATTGTACATTAAGCAAGCCAACAATTTTTAACTATGTCACAGGTTTAAAATATCTGTCAATTCCTGTTACAGAGCTATAACATGAAATCAATATGGTCAATAGTTACATAAAATGCCAATAGAAGAAATTCTATCAATAGAAGAAATTTAAAACAAAAGCAAGAGGCTTTTTAATGCATTAAGATGTATTACTCACCAGAAACAAAGTTCGGAAGTTGCTGAGATCACCAAAAAACTCTTCTATGCTCACTGTCTTAGAGTCAAAAATAAAGTATTCTCCAAGACTCTCATAGAGCTTTACCATATTGTTGTGCATGGTGAGCAGTTTTTCATACTGGTCTCTGGCAGTCTTTGTAAAGCTGTAGCTTTCTGTTAAGGAACATGAACCAATAGTACTTCAAAGGCAATCACTAGATGTTAAGGTTGAATTATATCACCATTTCTGTAAATACTTACATGTCACTTTGCTAGGGTTGCCATGACAAAATGCAACTGATTGGGAAGTAAACTACAGAAATTTATTTTCTCACAATTCTGGAGACTAGAAATCCAATATCAAGGTGTTGGCAAGTTTGGTTTCTTCTGTGGCCTCTCCCCTTATCTTGTTGTAGATGGCTGCCTTCTGTGTCCTCACATGGTGGTCTCTCTGTGTTGTCAGCGTCCTAATCTCCTCTTCTTATGAGGACACTAGTCACATGGGATTAGGGCCCACCCTTAGAATCTCGTTTTAACTTAATTACCTCCTTAAAGGCCCTATCTCCAAATAGTCACATTCTGAGGTTCTAGAGGCTAGGGTTTCAATATGTGAATTTTGCACAGACACAATTCAGCCCACAACAAATTACTGGAGTCATTATATCATTTAGTGAGTTTTGAAAAACTATAAATTAGGCATAAGAATTTAATGCATAACCCAGAACAGGTCTGCTAGTACAGGTTTGCTAAATGAAAACACATAAGTATAAATATGCCAAAACTGCTTCATATTTTTTTATGAACAAGGTAGGATAGAAACAAGCACTAACAAAAAACTTAGAAAAAAAGTATAAATTCTCTTAATGTACATATTCTACATAGAGAGGTTACAGTAAATTCTATATGTAGATTATGAATAAATATGAGTAAATAAACAATGTGTGTGTGTGTGTGTATTTTTTTTGTGTGTGTGTGTGTCCATCCCATGAGAAGAAGAGAGGAGAGGAAGAGGAGGAAGGGAGGGAGAGATTCTGCTATAGTTCTGGAACCTTAATCACCCCAACAGCTTATTCAAACCTAGATTCCTATTTGCTGAGCCTGAGCTCAAGAACCCGAACACTAATTTCTAACAAGTTCCCGGGTGCTGCTGAGGCTGCCAGTCCAAGATTACACTCTGAGTAGTATGCTCTAGAAAAACTACTTATCCAGATATTAATTACATCGTTGTTTTACAAATAGTATCAAAAAAGTGGTAACAATCACTACCAAAGCATAAAATGAACCAAATATATAAATGTGTCTGACTAAAGGAATCTCATTATATATAAATTTATACTTACAGAAAGAAATTATAATATTTTCTTCCTGATTATAGAAGATATATTTATAGAAAATTATCTCCTTAGGTGACTTAGAAATCTAAAAAACATAAATAAGTGAACTAAAATTTTCAACAACTCAGAAGCAAGTATTGTGAACATTTTGGGGCATTTCCTTCTGGTCTTTCTTCTATGGCTATTAACTTTTTTAAAAAAATATTAAATTAGTATCAAGTATACAGTACATTGGTTAGGCATCTATATAGTTCATAAAACAATCCCCCCAATTGCTCCCTCCCTTTTAAATGTTAGATGATAAAAATGCTTCAGAGAAAGGTAAGCAGGCTAACCATGAAGAATATAGGGAACTAAATCCACCTTCTAAAATTAGAATTAAATTTATTAAAAATCAATAATGATCACATAAGTAAAATATCTTTAAATAGAAAGGTAATAAACTTGGAATTGTAAAAGAATAATAGCACAGTTTGTGGCATGCTATTTTAAGATCCACCACAGTGTATTAATATTTTGTGATAGTATTATTTTATCAGATACTGATAATTGTGTCTTGAAATACTTGATTCCATAACACTTTCTGAATTCTTCAGCGTGTTTTATTATAACCTGGGGCCAAATTTATTTTCCATGGGAACATAGCTCTACCTATACAATGGAAGTCAATGGGGAAATCAGACCATTTCTGGAAAATTACTTTGCAGCTGATACTTACGGAATACATCATGATTTTAAAAGTGAGATGCCCCTCTCTACATATTTTCTTTCTTATGCTACTTAAGTATTGGCATCCGCATTAGCAATCCAACAACCTCTTCCCTGCTAATAAGTAACATTATACCTTTCAACCCTCAAGTTCATTTTGATGTTAACAGAACTGAAAGAATTAATGCATTTCTGACTCTTCTTTTACCAATGAAAATTATATGTAATACTACGTACACATTTTGATTTCACTTCTAAGAATATCACCATTTTTTTTTTTTTTTTACTTTTTAAAATGTGTTAAACGTCCTATTTAAGAGTTATGGAAATAAGACAACACCCTTCATTTCTTAGCATGGAATGAAAGTGAGATTTTTCGCTTTCTAGTCTCTCTTCCCTAAATAAAGAAAACTCATGCCAGAGACTTGCTAGGCAGAAACACTTTGCAAAGGTCACTTACTTGTACTCTATTTGCAATGCAAATTAATAAACTGTATATTTCAGAAGCCTCAACATCTGTACAGCACAGAGAAAAAGCCAAAGATAAAAAAGGCGAAAAACTGTTTCCCATTTATCATGACACAATTTTTCACCAGCTAAAATATGCCCATGTAGTGATACACAATTTCACAAATTTGTTTTCCTAGAACAAAAACTGATTTCAGAAATTCTGTGTGTGTACCGAAGTGAGACAATTTGAAAAATTCTGGGAACAGTTTATCTTAGAAATAATAAATGGACAGCAACCCAATTTCCAAGTTCTTCACTTATCTTCACAGTGATTACTTTGTAAAAGAAACAGCATGAGTCAGCACTGAATCTTTCACAGTTGCAACCATGATACCTAATCCTGCCTGGTACTGCAGGTAAAAAAGAACTAGACACTATCATTCCTTTTTCATCACTTGATTTCAGTTAGAAATTTTTATTTAATTTTTTTGAACAGCCACTAAATACGATATACTGGTTAGTACTATGTTAATAAGCACTGTGATGGATACAGTAACATTAAAGCCTAATACAGACCTTGAAGAAGTTTATAATCTAATATTACAAATAATTCTACCATTATCAATTTGCATTTGTATAAGACTTTACCATTTTCGATATATTTTTCCTCCCATTATGCCCCGTATTCTTCATAACAACCTTACCAAAGAGGCAGAGAAATACCACTATTCAGATTTTAGGGTTGTGGAAACTAGAAAAAGGCACTCATCTATCTTGGGTTAGAATGTAGTGAAGTGTTGCAGAATATGCCACTCCAAAATATGCTTCTATGGCACAGGTTATTCTGAGCCGATTGAGAAACAGCAGAGATAGGAAAATTTCTGAGAATACTAAAAGTTACCCTTTTGAAAGGAATATTTACATTTATAAAGGAAATCTCCATTTGTGAGGGTGTCTCCCTCTCCTTACCAGGAAGAGAAGGATGAATCAATGATGAAATTGCAGATTTAAATCTGCACAACAAACCTTACTCTTTTTTTTTTTTTAATGGTGCTTTTCCTGGTAACTCTCCTCCCCCAATAACTGGTGTCTTCACACCTTTCTTTTATCTTTAGCTGGAGATGGTATTTAAATTGGTGATTTAGGCTACCTCAGGGAATTAACTCACTTTTACCAGGGTATCTCCAAAGTATACATGAGGTGTGCATATTAATAAACTTCTGCTTAATTTTTTCTTGTTAATCTTTTATTATGGGGGAAAAGAAATAAATGATATCTAAATTAGAAAGAAGTAAAACTGTCACTATTTTTGGATGCCATGATTTTATATATAGAAAACCCTAAAGATTCTGCTAAAAACAGAAATAACAAATTCAGTAAAGTTTCAGGGTACAGAATCAATATACAGAAATCTGTTGCATATTTATACACCAACAACAAACTATTAGAAATTCAGAAAACAATTTCATTTATGATTGTGTCAAAAAGCATATAATAACTAGAAATATATTTTAAAAAATAAGTGAAAGACCTGCATACTGAAAACTATAAGACATTGATGAAAGAAACTGAAGACACAAAAAGGTGGATATTCCATGCTCATGGATGAGAAGAATTAATTTTGTAAAAATGCTTACATTACCCAAAGCAGTGTACACATTCAATTCAATCCCTACCAAAATTCCAATGGCACTTTTCAGATAAATAGAACAAACAATCCTAAAATTTATATGGAACCAAGAAAGATCCGAAATAACCAAAGCAATCTTGAGACGAAAAAAAAAATGATGGAGGCATAATGTTCCCTGATTTCAATTATTTTTACAAAGCTATAGTAATCAAAACAGTGTGATACTGGCATAAAAACAGGCACATAGATCAATGGAACAGAATAGAGAGTTCAGAAATAAACCCACGCCTGTATGGTTAATTAATTTATGACAATGAGGCAAGAACATACACGGAATAAGGAAAGTCTCTTCAATAAATGGTATTGGGAAAACTGCACAAGAATGAAACTGGACCACTGTCTTATACCATACAAAAAAAAAATAATTAAAAACGGATTAACGAACATAATAATTTGTATGGGTCCAGAATGAGTATCCACATCAAATTATTTAAAGCTAAAAACAATTAAAGTCCAACAAACTGAAGAAGAGTTATGTATGATTGTTTGTTTGTTTTTACCTCCTTCTTACCTATCTAAAGGAATTCAGATAAAAAACATGTTTCAGGAAGGTAGGCTTAGCCTATTCACCTTAGCATATGTGAATTGAGTGCAGCAAACAGGGAAGATCCATGCAAGAATATGTTTGTTAGATGTGCCCTGTTGTTTCTGGGTGGCCCAGCAAGAATTTACCACATATTTGCTCATTCTCATCTACTGGTGAATTACCTCTTTTCCCTTTGAAGTCCCAGAGCCCTACCTACCACTCCTTACTCAAGAATGGCATATAAGCCTCAAGTACCCAATTGGGCCCAATCATCAGGGCAAAAAGCAAAGAAGTAGAACTGGATAGCAGAGAAACAACAGTTGATTTTTACCGTCAGCAGGTGCAAAACAGAGGCTGAACCGCAGTCTCCAACCCACAACCCAGAGCTCACCTTCCCGCATACCCTACGAGACTGATTACCCCGGAGCCCCAGGGGAATCTGAGCAAACACTGCTGACACTGTCGCTAACACTGACAGGAACTGAAACTGAGGGTAGCAAGCATGATTAAATATCTATGAGAAAATAAAAAGGCATTTTTAAGGCTTTATGTAAAGCAGGGATCCAAGAGGCTTAGACGCCACCTACTGGAAACCAAAAGAAAAATACCTTTTTTTCAGCAGGCTAAAGAGAGACCTTTATATAATAAATCTTCTTTCTGGAAAAACAAAAAGTAAAAGTCCAAGACCAGATGGCTTTACCAGTGAATTCTATCAAACATTCAAAGATTTAATACCTATTCTCTTCAAACTCTTCCAAAAAATCAAAGGGAAGGCAATACTCCCAAACTCATGTTATGAAGCCAATATTACTCTGCTACCAAAATCTGGTAAGGATTAGACAAATAAACAAACAAAAAAAACTATAGACCAATATTTCTAAGAACGCAGATGCAAAAATCCTAAATAAGATACTAGCAAACCGAATACAGCAACATATTAAAAATATTATACACCATGATCAAGTGGGCTTCATCCAAGGGGCACAGGGATGGTTCAATATACGCAAATCGATTAATGTGATACGCCGCATAAAGAAATTAAAAAATAAGAATCGTTTAATCATATCAACGGATGCAAAAAAAGCCTTTGAGAAGATACGACATCCATTTATGACCAAAACTCTTAACAAAATTCATATAGAAGCAAAGTACCTTAACATAATACAAGCCATCTATGACAAACCCTCAACCAACATTATACTGAATGGTGAAAACCTAAAAACCTTCCCTCAAAGATCAGGAACAATGCAAGGTTGTTCATTATTGACACTGTTATTCGATACAATATTGTGGGTCTTAGCAAGTGCAATCAGACAAGAGAAAAATATAAAAGGCATCCAAATAGGAAACGAAGAAGTCAAACTGTCACTATTTGAAGATGACATGATTCTCTATATAGAAAACCCTAAAGACTCCAGAAGAACACTACTCGAAACAATAGGCAAATACAGTAAAGTTTCTTGATACAAAATCAATGTTCGAAAATCCATAGCGTTCCTATACTTTAATAATGAATTGGCAGAAGAAGTAGAAAAAACAATTCCTTTTGCAATTGTACCAAAAAGAAAAAAAAATTGGAATAAATTTAACGAAACACGTGAAAGACCTATATAATGAAAACTACAAAACCCTATTAAAAGAAATCGAAGAAGATACAAAGAAATGGAAAGATATTCCGTGTTCTTGGATTGAAAAAATCAACATAGTTAAAATGACCTTATTACCTAAAGCATTATACAAATTTAATGCAATCCCCATCAAAATCTCATCATCATTTTTTTAAAGAAACAGAACAAAAAATCATCAGATTTGTATGGAAGCACAAAAGACCCCGAAATGCCAAAGCCATCCAGAGAAAAAAGAACTAGGTTAGAGGCATCACTCTGCCCGACTTCAAATTATACTACAAAGTGACAGTAACCAAAATGGCATGGTATTTGCCGCAAAACAGATGCACAGACCAGTGGAACAGAATTGAGAGTCCAGAAGTAAACCCATATTTACATGGGCAAATAATTTTTGACACAGAAAGCCGAAAACATACAGTGTATAAAGCAAAGGCTCTTCAATCAACGGTGCTGAGAAAACTGGAAAGCTACCTGTAAAAGAATGAAACTAGACTCTTGTCTCTCATCACACACCAAAATGAACTCAAAATGAATTAAGGACCTGAATATAAGACCTGAAACAATAAAATGCATAGAAGAAAAATAGGAACTAAAGACAAGGACCTTGGACTTAAAAAAGGATTTTATTACTTTGACCTCAAAGGCGAGGGAAGTAAAAGCTAAAATAAATGAATGGGACTACATCGAACTAAAAAGTTTCTGCTCAGCAAAAGAAATCAACAAGGTAAAGGGTGAACCATCTGAATGGGAAAATATATTTGCAAGCAATGTCTCTGATAGAAGCCTAATATCCAAAATATACTAAGAACTCATACAACTTAACAACAATAACAACAACAACAACAAAAAACAAATGATTCAACCAAAAAATGGGCAGAGGACCTGAACAGACACTTTTCCCTAGAGGACATACAAATGGCTGACAAATATATGAAAAGATGCTCAACATTGTTAGCTATTAGGGAAATGCAAATCAAAACCACAATGAGATACCATGTCACACCTGTTAGGATAGCTATAATCAACAGGACAAGTAATAACAAATGTTGGAGAGGATGTGGAGAAAAAGGAACCCTCATACACTGCTGGTGGGACTGCAAATTGGTACAGACACTATGGAAAACAGTATGGAAGTTCCTCAAAACTCTAAGAATTAACCTACCATATGATCCAGCAATCCCTCTACTGGGTATTTTCCCCAAAGACTTGAAAACCCATATCCGAAAAGATAGTTGCACGCCGAGGTTCATAGCAGCATTATTCACAGTGGCCAGTGTATGGAAGCAACTGAAGTGTCCTACGGTAGATGAATGGCTAAACAAGCTGTGGTACATATATACAATGGAATATTACTCAGCCATAAGAAGAGATGAAATACTGTCATTTGCGACTACTTGAATGGACCTCAAGATAATCGTGCTAAGCGAAATAAGCCAGATTGAAAAAGTTGAATCGCATGATATCACTTATATGTGTGATCTAAACCTGAAAGAAACAAATGAACAAGACAAACAGAGACTCATGGACATGTAGCTGAAGGAAATTGGACTTTGGGTGGTAAACACACAATAGAATATATAGATGTCAAATTATAATGTATACCTGAAGATTATACAATTGTATTAACCAATGTTACCCCAATAACCTTAATTCTTTTAAAGTAAAAAAAAGAAAATAAAGATGTGATACACATACATGCACACAATCTAATACACTCAGCCATGAAGAATGATGGAATCTTGACATTTGTGACAATGCGGATGGACCTAGAGAGTGCTACACTAAATGAAATAAATTAGACAGAGAAAGACAAATACCATATGATTTCACTTACATATGAAATTCAAAAACAAAATAAATTAATGAACAAACCAAAACAAAACTCATAGGTACAGAGGACAGATTGGTGGTTGCCAAAGGGGAGAGGTGGTTGGGAGTGGGTGAAATGGGTAATGGGGATCGAGAGGTACTAACTTCCACATATAAAATAGGTCATGGGGGTGTCATGCATAGGATGGTGACTATAGTTAATAATATTATATTGCTACTTTGAAAGTTGCTAAGAAAGTAAATCTTAAAAGTTCTCATCACAAGAAAAAAAATTGTGACTTTGTGTGGTGATGGATGCTATCTGAACTTATTGTGATGATCACTTTGCAGTGTATACAAATGTTGAATCAGTATGTTGTACATCTGAAACTAACATAGTGTTGTATGTCAATTATACTTCAATTAAAAAATCCAACCTGAGGTAGCTATAATTCATCCATAGGCATGTACTTAAATAGAAGGTAAATTATTTTCTTTACACTTTTAGTATATTATCTATTGACTTTTTTTTTGTAATTGTACCTGCCTGAACATAAATTGGTTGAAGTTAGGTGTTGTAACCTTTGCCTTCTAACTGATAAAATAGATGATGGGGTTCAGAATATGCTACCCCAAAACATAGCACTATGGCATATTGAATATTTTAAGCTGAAGGCCTTTGAGAAAATAGAAGAAGCAGAAGGCCACTCTGACCTTCTCTTGGCACTCCTCTCCAGAAATAAGTCATAAGGCCTTCGTGTGAGAGGGGCCTTCTTATATCCAGAGGAAAGGACCATCTTTATCTCCAAGATGGAGGGACATCAAGAAGAATCCAAATGAAGGGGACTTGCTAAGTTCCCCTCAGTTTATTACGCTTACCTCGTACTCTTCACCCTATCATATCTTTCCATGACTTTCCACTCTTTATCAATCCTAGCATAAAAATTCTCAGGTCTAATGATTTCTTTGGGTCTTAATTTCCTAATAAAGGCTACCATGTCACATGAAAGTTACATTCAATAGATTTGTATGTTTTTCTCCTGCTAATCTATCTTTGCCAGTTTAAATTTTGGACTTGGCCATAGACCCCAAAACAGATGAGTGAAACTTTTTCCTCTCCTTCATAGTATTACTCCATCAAATACTTGGCAGAGAAAACTGTTTATCATTATACTTAATCTTGATGTAAAGAGTAATTAACACAGAACGCTTGTTCCATTAGAACTGGAATAAGTATTCACAGAGCACTGGGGATGAAGTTTATGTATCTCATAGCTAATTAAGTCAAATTTGTTTAAAATTCCTCATCTTTGTAGGCAGTGTATTAGTTATGATTTTAATAAAAAAAAAACTTGAAATTTTAAATAGCATTGCTGCTGGATTGTTGAGAACATGAAAAAATCAGCTTGAGATCCACTTAACCTTCACACAAGCTTTAGTTAGCAACATGACATACTCATTTAAATAAAAGAGTCACAAATATACAACCTATTGAAGAATATAGAAAGCATTTCCTCTTTCCATGACCTGTCAAAAAGATTCCTCTGAATGCTAAAAAAAATATTAATTTTTCCATGTAATTTGAATACATCATTTTTAGTAAAAAGTTGTTAGTATTTCAAAAAATTTACCTTAAAACAATATTAAGGCATATTAAAGTAGCTGAAATGTACTTACAAATAACATTATGTGATAAATATGTGTCGACAAATACTTTAAAATGTGAAACATTAACAAGGACAATATGGAATGCATATATTAATTTTCATTTGGATTCAACATGGTACTTTAAAATAATCCAGAATATAGACTAAAAATCTTCAAAAAATCAGATTACAAAATATAGGCATAGGGTATTTAAACAATATAACAAAGATAGCATAGTCAATGAGGGATTTTGAAACAAAATTCCCAGTTTTTAACATATAGGAGGCAATTATGTTAATGGGAGATGGAACGATTTTGTAATGGCCACACTTTTCCACAAATGGCCTAAGTCAGCTGGGTATAAAGAAAATGCTTTTAAATCAGCTTCCAGTTAAAGCCACAAATTCGATGGTTATTATAGAAGTAAGGGGTACACTCAGCACTCTTACTTTTCTCTATTCCCATTCATTACTCACTTCCTTGTGTCTTTTGTGCATATTTCTTTTCACCCTCCCTTGGAAGACAGAATCTATCTTTGCATTCTTAGAAACCCAATAGAGTGATCTTGCCATTCATTTAGTCAAACAAATTTATAAAGTGCCTACTATGTTCCAGGTATCTTCTAGGTGCTTAGGATATAGTAATGAATATTCACATAAAGTCACTAGTCACTGCCTTCACAGAGATTACAATTTAGCGGGAAAACATACATGAAACAAATACATTTTAAACAATCTAAATTACAAATTAAAGAATTTTGATTGCAAAGCATAGGTTGTTAAAGAGTGTTATATTTGGAAGACCTAGTAGACTTATTGGCGGTGTGGGTGGCCCTCTTGAAGGATGAAACATTAAAACTGAGACCTGAAAGGAAAATGCCAGGAGAAGGAGCACTGGGGGAGGGTGAGTGGAAGCTCTGCAAGATATTAAATATTCTAGACATGCAAAGAAGAAAAAAAGGCCTGGAAACCTAGAGCTTACAGAATAAGTGGGAGACAGGAGGGAGACAGTTTCTGAGGTACATAGGGGCCAGATTCTACA
This sequence comes from Pteropus medius, assembly GCF_902729225.1. Lineage (NCBI taxonomy): Eukaryota > Metazoa > Chordata > Mammalia > Chiroptera > Pteropodidae > Pteropus > Pteropus medius. The sequence continues at coordinate 2,810,335 of NW_024342257.1, forward strand.
GGTCTCTTGACATTTTGAATTTTTTCCTCAGAAAAATATAAGTCATTGAAGAGTTTTAAACAAGAAAGTGATAAGATCAGATTTCTTTTGCATAAAGGCATAAAAAATGCTATCTTAAATTAACACAGACACATACAACATACACTAACAATGATAATAAAAAAATCCTGGAACTAATGGAATATAGAATACTGTCTGAATGATAGTAAGTCTAGTTAGTAGATCCAAACTACTGATGAGAAGTAGATATATTATATAAATATCCAGTTAAAGTATATTTGGTAAGTTACTAAGAATATTACATAGAATCAAAGGAAGCTAAAAAACAGCAGGTATTAGGCAATACATAACTATTGAGATTGGCACATAAATAGTTGTGCTTAGAGTAACAGAAGAGTTATGATTATAACATTTTGAGATTGATGTGTATATTTTGGAATGTCAGTATTATTATTTAATATTCAGAGTATGCATACGCAGATGTTAATGAGATCAAGTCCTACCTCCAGCCCTACCTCACATTCAGCTCTCAGTGTCATTTATCCTGTGGCTACAATGTATAAGAAATTGTGAGAGATTAAGTAGAGAAAAAGAAAATAAAGTGATAAGACATGGCTTCTAACCATCACCGAATTTATAAACTAGTGTTGGGAGACAGATAAATAATAGCAGAGCAGCAGTAGCAGGAACTAATGTTTACTGAATTCTTACAATGAATCAGACTCTGAGCTAAATGCTTTATAAGCCTTGTCTTATTTAATCCTCCCAATGGTCTTATGACACATATATACTATTAGTAACTCCATTTTCACATGATGAAATTGGCTTTGGGGAAGTCACTGACTTTCTCTGTGACATCTTTATAGTAAGGAGTGGATTCAGGATTTGAACCTGGGTACCCTTCCCCACGACCCCACAATACAAAACTACGCATTTAACCAGCATGCTTATTTTCTTTTGTTTGAAAAATAAAGAAAAGTGTGTGGCAAAATAAACTAAACTCCAAGAAAGATGTGGAAACACATAGAAAGGAGTGATTCTGAGATTATTGGGAAAGGTTTCAGAAGAAAGTAACTTTCCAGTTCCATCTGGAGGTATGGAAAGGATTTCCCTACCCAAAGAAGAAGACACCCCAGGCAATGAGAATAACATGAGCAATGGTATAAAAATATCTAGAATTATCAAGAAACTTTTACTATTCTGAGGTAACATAATTTGGGGACACAAGGAGATGCAGAGGAGATGCCTGTCATGAGTAGCAGAACAAGCCACCCTAATAACATATACCTCTTTGGCATGAGGGTTATTTTGAGTTGAAGGCACTTGCAAAAACAGCAAATGCAGAGAGAGGCTTTCTCTGAACTCCCCTTATTTGTTTAAGACAGATCCTCTAAAAGAAACTCAATTGTCATAAATCTTCGCCCCAGGGTTTCATCGACCAGAGAAGGTTGCCTTTAATCACAGGAAAGGAGACTATAAGTTGATCTCAAACTTTGTCATACACTATTATACTTCCATCTATTCTTCTAAGGGGCCATTCATCTTTTCTAAAAATCCTTTACTCTCCTCCAAGTGGTCTACAGCTCCTCTCCACTTCTCCTATTAAGATAGTATATGAGCTCTCAAATCTCATAATCTCATTGTTTGCTTGGGTATTCTCTTTTTCCCTCTGTGATGTCCCTGCACATATATCAAAAATTAATAAATCTGTATACTTCTTTTCCTGTTAATCTGCCTATCGTCAGTTCATTTCATAGACCTGGTTATTGAACCTACACCTAGAAAGGTGTAAAATGCATGTTAAAGTTTTCGAGTTTACTTTGTAGGCAATGAGTAATCAATGGTTTTTATATAGAAGAATAATATGACCTTACATGTTTGTAGGAATCTAACTCTGGTGACAGTAAGAAGGATGGTTTGGAGAAGTGAGACACTGAACCCTGGGAGAGCACCTAGGAAGCTAACAGAGTAACACTGAATAGAAAGCAAAAAGTAGATATAAGAAATATCGAGGAGATAGAGACCATGGGATGTGGTGACTGACTAGATGTCAGTGGTTAGAGAGAGAGAAGTATTGAGGATACCACTTAGGTATTCTAGTCCACCTGACTCAGAGTATGCTTGGTGTTTACTTGTTCTTTAACAGAACTTAGGAGACAAGAAAGGGAACATTATTTTGGGTGGGGGAGGAAGGAGGGAAAATAATGACTAGTTTTCAACACAGTGAGCTTGAGATATCTATGAATAGATATCTACATTTGTTTTCCTACATTTATTTACAAACATTGTGATGGTCATATCTAACAGGCAGTTGGAAGTCAGTGGGTTTTTGATATCTTGGAGATCAGCTTGGGTGGCAACAGTGAGAACTGCAAAGCAAAGAAAAATGGAGCAAAGACTTCCTCTTTTCCAATCAGATCTAGATCAGAATGGTGCCTTAATAGTGCTCCCTTAACACTCTTGTTGGTGCAATAAACATGCCTTTCATCTGAATATGTTTGGTCTTGATATGCACCCCTGAAAATAAAGAACATCCTGGACTTAAAACTTTAGCTAAGAGAGTAAAATATCAGATCCCACAGTCTGTGCTAACAGTTTCCAATGATTAGAAAAGATCATTTTACTACAAATGTCAATGAAGCAAAATATGTAGTGTGAATTTGCCAAAGGATATATCCCCGGGGAACGGAGTTTTATTGTTTTGGGTAGTGACAGAACTGAGTTTAAGACATATTATGACAGACTCAAGAATAACTGTAAACAGTTATAAAATTCGTTAAAAATGGTGGTGCCAAGTATCTGAGAATCCCTGTTTCATCATTTTTGTGTGTACTCTTTGTAATTTTTATTTTTTAAATTTTTACTACACAAGTACTTCTGCTATGTCTGATGCTTTAGAATGAAAATCTAGGTATTTGGGATTGTTCACTGTAAAATAATTCTCTAAATTCTTTGGGCATTTTATTTTTCTAGTTTCTTATATTTGTTTTCAAATGCCTATTTTGGGTTTGGGGATTATTAGACTGACTTGTAGATAGTTTCCAAACATGCATTTTCAATCCAAACAGTAGTTTCAAATTCAGCTGAAAATGCTATATTATTTTTTGTTTATCTTTCCTTAACTAAAATCACCAGTGAGGTAAAGAAGTGTTACCAAAAAAAAAAAAAAAAAAAGAAAAGAAAAGAAAAGAAAAAAGAAAAAGAAAGAAAAGAAAAATCTTCTAAACCAAGTTGACTCATCCAGGTAAGAGGTATTTGAATAAACTATGAACTGAGGTAACATATTTAATCCCTTTTTTGCATGGAAAGGGTGGGTCTATAGAATTCACTTTTCACAGAAATGAAAATGGAGAGACTAAAGTAGAAATTTTGTAAGATTCCTTCCAGCTATAAAGTGACAGATTCTATAAGTATTCAGGTTAAATAGAAGCATGAGCATCTTGAGAAACAGTAATTAAAGTGCTTGGATTTCTTTAATGGAGGTACTTGAATATATTATACAAGCTAGTTGCTTAATTTTATACTAAAACTTTCTATTCTAGATCAAAAGTAATTGGTGGTAAAATATATATTTTGTGCATTTTTTGTATTTCCTATGATTTCTAAAATAGGGTTAAGGGCCTAATAAGTACTTGGCAACTTCATCCTGAATTTAAGCTATAATAAACTATCTCAAAGGCAGACGTGTTACTCTAAAATAAATAATAGCACTGAAACACTACTTTATGTTTCTAACACCATGGCTTATTGAGGACTCATGTCTTGATTTGTGCTGTTTGCCGTTCCTGACATTAGAAGTCTCTCAAAAACTTTTTTTTTTTGCACCACATTTCTAGGCTTTTGGCAACTCTTTATCTATTTTTAAGGTTCTCTAAACATATATGCATTTCTGTGTATGTATATATGTATGTACCTACACATGTATGTAGTATGTGTATATACATATGTAAGAATTTATTAATTGTACTTTAATGCTAGTAGGTGCTGTGTTTTTTTCTAGTATCAATTTAATGTTTACCTTAAATATGAAATTGCATTAATTGTGAAAGACATTTTTAGATTCTTTCTATAGAAGAAGCTATTCAAATACAGTGGCTTTACTTCCAAATAACATATTCTTTCTTTTCTTTCTTTTGTTGGAAAGATAAAAATGTGTCCTGTGAAATTTTTCTGCTTGAGGAAAACAAACAATAACAAATAGCTTCAGTAGTGTTCAGTCTGTGACATGGATATAAAGTAGGACTGCAGATCTATCTTTAATGTATTTGCTGCCTCTAAGTGTTTCTGACATCTCAAAAAATTATGTGATCTTAGGAATCGTATGTGTTTCAATGTCAATGTGTTATTCAAAGCAAGAACTTGGACTGAAAAAAGAAGGCAGGATCTCAGATATTTGCACTCCCACGTTCATTCTAGCATCATTCGCAATAGCTAAGAGGTGGCAAAAATCTAAATGTCTATCAATACATGAATAAAGAAAATGTGGTATATTTACACAATAAAATATTATTCAACCATTAAAAAGAAGGAAATCTGTCATATGCTACAACATAGATGTAACTGGAGAACATTATGCTAAGTGAAATAAGCCAGAGAAGGACAACAAATACTGCACGATACCACGTATATGAGGTATCTAAAGTAGTCAAACTTATAGAAGCAGAAAGTATAATGGTGGTCGCCAGGAGCTTGTGGGGAGGGAAAATGGGGAGTTGCTGTTCAATGGTATAGTTTCAGTCATGCAAGATTAAAAAGTTCTAGAGATCTGTGGCAACACTGTGCTTATAGTTACAAATATTGTATTGTATTGTACACTTAAAAATATGTTAAGAGAGTAGATCTCATATTACGTGTTTTTTACCATGTTAAAAAAAAAAAGGCAAACTTCTATTTAGGTCACTAATTCTACACACACACACACAAATACATGATGAATCCAAATTTTACTTCGATCAAGATAAGGGGTCAATTCACTGTCTCTTTCTCCTGCAATTTAGTTCACAAAGACCTTGCTTAGGAGCAAAGGAGTGTGTGTGTGTGTGTGTGTGTGTGTGTGTGTGTGTGTGTGTGTGTATGAATGAGGGAGGGAAAAAAATGCCAGTGGATGTACCTAGATAGACTTTGAGACATATTTTAGAGCTACTTTGTGACAATACCAAGAGAAGACTTGTAAGTGTTAGGCAGTTACCTAGGGAACAGCAATAGAATTAGAGCTATAGTGATAATAGAAACATTCTATGATTAAGCTGACTATAAGCAGAGCACCTGGCTGGCTCCCTCCTGTATGCTCTCCCCTTTGTAACACCCAGGTTCCCTGGAAGACATGTTGCTGCCTGAGAATACTGAAAGTCGTCATTGGCTGGTCTAAGGAAATTCCGATGTAGAGATAAGTTGCAAATAAGTGATGGGACACTTATACAATTGTTAATGTATATTTCTATTGTATATTAATACTTGAATCACCCTGATATAAGTTTAGTATTTTTTTTTTGTTATCGTTGTTTTTAAAGTGGGTATTTTCCTTTAGCATCTCAATGTATTCTCATTTTAGTGAGGACAATAGTGGGGGCAGGGAGTGAGTTTTACTCATTTATATATACAAGCAAAGATACAACTCTTTTATCCACAAATGCCCAGGCATTGTCAAGACATAACAGCAAAGTGTCCCAAAATGTTAGATTGTTAGCTACTTTGCATAAAACACATATCCAAACACATATTAACTGAACAGCAGATGGCAGAGAAAAAAAAATCATTTAGATTGCAGTGTGGTTGAAACATACTCAGTAAATTCTGTAAAGATGGAAACCTGGGCATAAGATACACCATATTGAGTAAGCAAATGGAAAGTCTAATCCGATTCTTTCATCTTTACTGCTTTTGATTTACCCTTTTTCTATAAATATATTATAATTTTTATCATGATGCCTTAAAGCTATTTTCTGATGGAAAGCGGGGCGGGGGGGAGGTGAAAAGAATATGTTTATATCATAATAAATCTTGGGAAATACTTAATCTAGGAATAAAGACTTTTAATGATGTACAGTGCTTCCTAACACTCATTAGTGGATAAAAATTAATTTAGATAAAAATATTAATGTACTAGCAAAAAATGAATATGGCTATATAGTCTAATATATATGAGAAGTTTCTTGAGCTCATTTTACGAATCAAATTAATAGAATATTTATATGTTTAAATATTATTTAGCTTATAAATTATTTTTCCCAAAGTAAAATAAAAGTAGAAAATAATAAGTATCTCAAAAGAACATTTGGGAAATAATTTAAATATTTGCATATTTACTACTAATTTAGAACTTTCAGTGAAAATGACATTTTATTTAAATTAGATTTAAACTGAGATGCATAAAGTAAACAGGAGCATTGACAGATTCTAGATCAAGAAAAAACAATAATCTAATACTTAAGGAGTTAATAGTATACTTTTAGAATAAAATGATGATATGATTAAAGGAGACTGCAAAATACTATACATATACATGTTTTGATATTATTACAAAATGAGAACACTCACATGACCCAAGCTAACAACTGGGAAGAAAAGTCATTGCTTCTGGAAGGGCATCTTTGCTTTTTGATGAATTAAGAATGAGTTAAATGGATTGTAGGTAAGGGTATGAAAAAATGCTATTTAAAAAGGTAATATAAATATTAGGAAAATATTAACTTTGAAAAAAGATTAAATGCCTAACACAGAAATTTCATAAGCCCTCAGACAGTTGTCCAAAAAATTAAAACCAGTTGAACATTCTTATATTTTAGACTGCAGGCACAGACATTGATTATAGTATAATTATTTAGTTTATAAGTGGCGGGGAACCATTCTCAACCAGGTTTTCAAACTGTCCAATTAAACAATCTCCTTCTCTTATTGCTCTTCAGGACAGGTGTGCATCAATTACTACGGCAGGCTGTGAGCGAATTTTTGCTATTGTGATGCTGTTTAATATATGCACATTTGCCAAGCAGGAGGATATTAATCAATCATGGAGAGTCACTGAGTACAGCTCAGCACACACAACTGCAGACCACATCTTGCTTTCCTTTGATGACACTTGGCTGAAACCTTAACTTGAGCAGCAACGTTGTCCTTGTGAGACTAGGTTTTGTGCCATTCTGGACAAGCTGAAAATGGTATTGTCACAGTTCATTATAATTTTCATAGCAGCCATCTCACAGGCCTAAGAAGCAAGTTTGTTTTGTATGCATAAAAGAAAGTCCCAAGTCTCGGGCAGGTGGGTAGGTAGTTATTTCTGGCTGCAATTTTGCTAAGTTTCTAAATCAGTCCTGCTTTAATTAGGAGCTTTCCTTCTGAGTTATTTTGATGCTAATAATATATGGCTGTCGCATTCCTTGTACATGTTCCCAAACAGCGATACAAACATTATTAAATCTAATCAGTGTTTATGGAGTATTCCATATGCTACCCACTGTGAATCTTTCGAAATGTCATTTTATTGGATAATGCATAATGAAAGGTTGGTATGTACAATGACATGCTTTTGTTCCTTCGATGATTTTTATGAAAGATTTGCTACAGATGGTAGCTGCTTTTGATTTATATTTAACTGTATTTATAAAAGAATATTTTATTGATTAGATTTCTATATAATGTATATTTAAATTCACAAAGCTTTTTCAACTCCAAAGAGGACAATAATCAACCTTCCCTTGACTAAATTAAAGAACAGAAACAATGCCGTAAATGACTAAAATACCTAAAGTAACATTAGGAAGAAAACCTAAGTAATGCAAAACTTACTCTTGCCTAAGACATCTAAGTGACTGCCCAGACTGGATCACTGCTGTGCATTATACTATAACGTCCTTCCTGCTCTCTGTATTAACATCTACTAGTAATATTCAATCTGGCCATTAAAAATAATTCTAACCAGATGGTCTTATATTCCTGAAGATGTATACATGTATTTTCTCTCCCTGAGCAATGCTATCAAGTATATTACGTCTCTAAGAAGCAGAGTAGCAGATGCAGACCGTGCACTAAGGAGGCACATCATCAACCTCAGAAGAGTCTGCTCACTGCTCATATGCACAAAGCAGACAGTGTAACTTCTTCATTCACTTCTTCCATAGCCATGTGCACAAATAGCGATCACCATTAGGGGCATTGTCTTTAAACTCTAAGATGAGTGATATATGTTTAAGAAAAACAATTTATTTTTATAGCTTTCCAGCAGTTTCATCACTGCCTGAAGAGAAGATATAGAAAGAGTTGGCCAGTGCTGTTTTCCTCTGGACATTGATAAATTTGAGTCTTAGCTTCATAGGCTTTTTATATTGCACTATATGTAAGTTCTTCCAGATCTCACAAACCTTTGTGTTTGAGTACAGACTATCAAAATACGTCTGTTAGATGAGACAGAAAAACAACAGGAGCAAACATTGAGATGCCATCATTAAAAAATACAAGAGATGAAAAGCAAAAAATATTTTTGTAAAAGACAGATTTTAAAAATTTATTATTTGACTAGTTTATTATACCTACTGTGAATATGGGGGTTGACTGTTTTGTCATTTCACTGATCTTATGATGCTTTCCAATCACTATGGCATTCTTTCCTAAGATGTTATTTAATGTTAGTGAGCTATAAAGGGGTTTCTCCTTTTATTTTTCTTTCTGCAAATCTATCGTAAAAAGCACTAGAAGTGTGTGATTTCTTTACTGTTTACTTTTATAGTTAAAAGGACATTCAAAGCCTGGCAGGCAGGTACTGTTTTTTATAGTTAATGAAAGGAATTTTATATGAAATGACAGTTGCATTTGCCACCTGAAAACATTAAGTAGTACATAGATTTTTAGCTACATGAGGTATTTTTTGCTCCGTATTTTTAGCTTCTATATAGAAGTAAACAAGATGCAACTCTTCTCATAAGCCCCACATCACCCACTGCCAAAAACTTGCCACAACCATTAGGAAAAGCAGCTTCCCTGACAGGAAATCATGGAAGTCTTTGGATTACCCATGAAACACTAGTTATCTCCTTAAATGTTTTATGAAAAGCAGAGTCATCTTTAGGCACCAAAGGGTAATTGTTTCCCCTTAAAATTGGTTATTAGCAAAGTCAAATTTTAGCATTTAGATTCTGAATATACAAACACGGGCCAAATTTTAGAATTAGATCCAATAAGTTAACTTGGTTTTGGCCTGCGAAGAGCCTCCCTTTTCTATGCTTGCTGTTTAAGGACTGGGAAAAACTTAAGAATCAATATTAAAACATCACTACCTACAAAGACATATCATTATTTACAGCAAATACTAGAGTTGCAAAAGACCTTTTGCTATTATCAACCTATTTTTTAGTCTGAAAGAAAATCTCAAAGTACCATCTCTAATCTAACTTTTGATTTTGAGTGGTAGCTTTCCAAAACTGTCCATATTAAACCAGTGGCTAAGAGTCAGCAGTGCTTTCTGGTGTGTTTTGTTTCCATGTGCCTTCTGGCACACACATGTAATTTTGTGCTTCAAGAAGTTAGCACTTCATGAAAACAGAGACGAACAGTTATAAAATATACACCAGTGCCCTTTGGAAGGAATTAAAAAAATGGCCTTTCCCTGTAGCTATTTCCTTTCCTTTTGGCATTGCCCCTTCTATATCCTATGCGTAGCTTCCCCTCTTACTCACGAAATACTTTTTATTTCTTTTGTACTCTTTCTCCAAAGAATCACATGCTTAAACTTACAGGAATGTGTCATGAATAATATGACCAAGCTTCAAGTACATTTTTTAAACTGCATTCAAACGAATAAGAATAAACTCAGAAGAACATTGTCTCTAATTTACAAACTATGTCGACTCTTTTCTGTCCTGAAAGTATGCTTTACAATCTTCAAAGGGGTCTCAAAGGGAGAAATATAAATAATATATTTTCATTAAATACAGTGGGACATGTATTTGATGAATACATTAAAATTTAGTTACAATTAAAATTGCAGCTCTACTTCTGTGGGTTTTTGCATTTGACACTAACATTTGTTAATCTGAATACTTCATTAAAATTGTGTCTCTCCAAATTAAATCACATGCAAATATATTTCTAATGATATAAATTAGTATGGCATTTGTTTAAATATGCCTAATATCGAAACAATTTCCTGTATAATTTTCAACCAGGATTGGAAGGCAACTTTAAAGATCTGGCAAGTAGTATTTTAAAACACATATCTATGTAAATGTATACAAAGATACATGCATACATATATGTATGTGAATATGACTATAATTATACATAAGTCCATTTAATTGTTATTTCTTATTCTGAAATGATAATATTCTAAACAGAAAGAAAACAGAGAGAAAACACACTAATTATTTAAACATGTTTGGTTGTGCACTAGGGGCTATGATAATGTCTGTATCATATGTTACTTGTTTTATTTCAGATTTTTAATGCACAGTAATGGTATAGTTCACATGGCATACTTTGATCTATGACATGTACAAAATGAATCATGTTATGAAGCTCTACAAAACACTTCATCCTTAAATTTGTTTCCATACCACTGCAAATGTAATCCTAATTATCTAGTATATAACATGATTCAGAGGTTAATTCTCCATCTAATACTCTTTTCCAATCTCTGGCTATTAAAAAAAATTACATAATGCTATTCTAAAAAGTTCAGATAAGAAAATGTGCTCCTATTCTATCAACTTATAAATGATGTCATAAAGGATAACTGGCAACCATAGTGGACTCATAAATATTAAATGAATTAGTAATGAAATCTCTATTAATACCAACTGAAATTAAAGTTATAGCCTTTAGTGAAAATTTTTCATGCTTTTCTTCTTACTCTTTCTATGCTGAATATAATGTTATATATACATATATATATACACATATGTATATATATATGTGTATATATATATGCATATATCAGATAAAAGGAAAGATCATTTGTTTGATTCTTAGGTAAGAAATTATCCAAAAGCTCAGATTTACCTACATACAATGCAACCTCAACTTGAGAAATAATTTTAAGAGTAACTGATTTGTTCTAGTTTGCCTGGGACTTTCCCAGTTTTAGCACTAGGAGTCCTGTGTCCATGGAAGCTCTTTGGTGCTTGGCAAAATCTGCAAGGTTAGTTATTCCAGAGGTAACACTCAAACATATGGTCCCTTAGGCTGTTTAATAATTTAAGGTCGGAATATTTCACAAAAACAAATAAACAGGCTTTTTTGTTGTTGTTAGAAAGTAATGTGTCTCTAAGCAGAAAAATAACTTTAAAAGAATATATTTAAATATTTATTATCGATAAAATTTATAATATCTTGAGTCCCTACTCTGCACCAAGTGCTACACTAAGCACTAATTCTTTTCTGAAACAATATTATGAAAAATTTATATTAGAAATACTTTAAAGTTCTAATGCTCTATAAAAGAGTTAAATCCATCCAATTAGAACAGGAAAAATGATCATTTTCCAAATTTGATTAGTGTGTGTGTGTGCGTGTGTGCGCGCGCGCATGTAACTATACCCTGAAAATCTCTATGTTGCCATGGAGAGGATAAGAAACATAGACTGAAACTCATTTATTGAAGGAGTGGAATAGAAAGCACCAGGGATAGCTGGAGAGTCAAGCAAATTCCTTATCAATTTCTATACAACTTCTTTCTTATTATATTATCTGTTTATTCATCAATTTTAGAAAATTCTCAAGGTTATAAATGGAAAACAGTCTTGTTCAACATTCTAAATTTAAAGAATTAGAAAAAAAGAGTGTTTTGAGTAGTGTATCAAAGTGCAATGTTTCTCATCTTATCTTTGCCTCAGAAAAGAAAAAAAAAATACAGCTACCTTTTCTTGAAGATTCTCCTGTGTATGAGTGCTTATGAGAAAGCAGTCTATATTTCTGATTCTATTAATAGTGCAAATGAGAAGCTTTATTTAAGTTTAATGTTTCTATAATTTTACCACTATCCTTTCTTCAATTGTGGGTGATGATTAAGACACTGGTGATGGTCTGACATGTTAAAAACTGTAATCAAGTTACAGTGAAATCATTACAATCACCGACAAGGTGAGGACATATTGGTTCTTAAAGTGGAAGCAGGGAGGGGTACAGATAATTATTGTTCCCTTCAGCCACATTCATGCATATAAACAGTAGTACCATCATCACATATTTTTACAAATGTGAAATGCAATATTCTACAATTCTATTAATTTCCCTCTAGCAGTATTACCCCAAAATAGGCTCTCACAAAAGGACTATCTAGAATCTACTTCAACATGATTTGATGTTAATACTAATATTTCTTCTGTCGAATCAATGTATGAGTTTTAACATTGGCTTATTTAACTTGATTTATTATTAGGTAATAATAAGCACAAGAGCATGTCTGCTTATAAACAACTAAACCATGAACAATCATTCATAAGAAAAGAAAGTGATATTTCAAGTCTGAATTTTGACTTGCATTCCCTAAGCAAGAGAAGGTGGGGTATTTTTTTTTTTTGCCCTTAAACCTCTTATTTTAAAGCATTCTTACAAAGTTGTTTGAGTTTAAAGAAGTTAATCATAAGAACTACTGACAAACGATGGACAAGACTAAAGAACTTACTTTGCAATCAGAAAAGTGGTGGTGGGGCCATCAAACAAATGATGATATTTTAACATTATCATTGTTCACCTGCTTTAGTTCATTTATTATAGATTGTACCCAGAATGGACACAGTAATCCTTCTGGTTCAAGTTCAACATAAAGTCATCCTGAATTTTCAGAAAATAATAGGAGCATTACAATACTCATAATGCAATTCATATTCCAGGCAATTTGCTTTCTCATTTTGCCTAGACACCCTGCACTGGTTTCTATTACTTTTCTGTTTCAATTCGTGCTGTGTCTATTATGGAAGCTAATACACATCTAACTTTTTCATTTGGCATGGACCCCAACACATAAACACATTTGCCCCATCTACACAAGACTGTTGTAAATTTTGCTCAAAGCAAATGGAAACCCAGAGGGAAACTAGTCAATCTGTCAAAACATATTTTTTTCCTTACTGTGTAAATAAAGTTTGTCTAAATAGAGCTTGAGGTACAGAAATAAGAACTGGACTGTCTCCCTTCATCAAATTGTCAATGCTCCCTACCCCTGGTTTACTTGTTTCTTTGATCTTTATATATCAGGGGGTTTGAAGGCAAGAAAGTGAGAAAAGGAGAAACAGAGGGAAAGAAGAAAAAGAGAAAAGGAAAGAAGAGAAGGATCATCTATCTTTTTCTATTCGTCTGTGTACCTTCTACATATAAGAAATGATAATCTTTGTATGGAACCCTGGGGTAAATAGACAAGGTTGTTTACATACTAAAACAATAGGCTAGAGGGCACTGGCCACCCTGAAGGCTGACATTTCAATATAGTGAGGATAAAATTTTGGGATTCTCTGCTGTAGATCTCCAAATTCTATATAATTTAGAAAGATGGAAGGTAAACACAGAATCAAATGTAACTGAAATGCTTATTTGTTTTGTGGGGATCAGAAACAAATACACACACGCATAATTTAATAGATGCCAAAAATGATTATTTAGGCAAAATTACATGAAGAAACTTAGAATAGACATAAAATCAATAATCATCAGCTTAATAAATATGTGAAGCTGCTTTTTCCAAAGTTTTAAAATGTAATACCCATGATATATAAATATATATATATATATATATATATATATATATATATATATATATATTCTTCTAATTCACATTTTTCTAATTCAATAAAAATTACAATGCATATTCTTCCAATAGGAATGTGTGGTCAGCTACTGCAATAGGCACCCTACACATATCTCTCATTTATCCTCACAACTGAAAGACAGGTAGAAGGATTATGGTGATGGATAAAGTATGATCTAAGGACAGAACTGAAATTTCAACCCAGATCTCTCTTACTCCAAAGCTTTCTATTAAAGCTGTTATGTGTGTGTGTGTATATACACACACACACACACACACACACACACACACACATATATATATATATTAATCTATCTATCTATCTATCTATCTATCTATTTTAATCTAAAGAACACTTTCTTTTTATGAAGTCTTACACAAAATCTCAATTTATGAAACAGATGAAAATGGAGCTGCTCTATATGAACATGATTATAGGATAACCTCTGATGCATCTTGGGAAAAATCCGAATCTAGGGCACCTTGGAGTACACTTAGCGAAACAATTGCATTGGGAAATGTTCAAGATGTGAACCAATTTGCTTCTAAGGATTCTTCGACTGAAACATTTCTCAGCAACCAAAACCCAACCTGCCTTCCAAGGACTTGGGGCATCATTTGTGTACATACCTAACATGTTATCTTGAAAATATTAGCTTGAGCAACCAGCTTTTATGGTTTCTAAATTTGAACAAACTGAACAATGCATTTAAGCATTCCTCTAAATTCTCTAATACCTTTTCAGTCCAATTCTATTTTTTTTCCCTTATAAATTTAAATCAGCCCTCATAGTAGACAAAGATGTGTATCACAGAGACTGCTAGTAAGGCAAACAGATAACATCAGGCCAACTGATAGACCCTTATCTTTACCTCCTCCTAGACAAATACTGTGACCCCTTTTAAGAGTATATTATTAGCACTTGACAAATGGCTATCAGTGTTTGCTAATTTCTGACTTAAATGTAACTCAGCAGTACAGATTTTCCATATTATATTTTGCTATGATGAACTTGCCTCATACTTTAACTTACCTAAAGAAAATACATTGTCAAATATTTTACTTTCACTTTTATGGATATATATGATACTCCCGGGATGCTCTTTCTCCATATATCTGAATGACTGACTTCAGTTAGCTCCTTAATTAGGTGTCTCCATGTCAATGAAGCTTCTCCTGACTACCCTATCTCAAATACCAACACCCCCAGCATCTTCTTTCTTGTTTTCTTTTTCCCATGACATTTATCACCTTCTAACATACTTGGTAATTAAAAAGTTATTTGACTTATAAAATTTTCCTTACTAGTATATAAGCTCCAAGGAGGCAGAAAAACTTGTCTGTTCTGTGTACAGTGGTGTCTCTGGAGCCTATAACAGTATCTAGCACATTAGTAGGCACTCAATAACTTTTGCTGAGTGGATGAATGAATGAATCGGTCTTAAAAATTAAGCTGATGAGTTAGGTAATTTACCCTTTATTCTTTTCTATTCTTCAAATCCCATTCATGCTGATTATTTGGTGGCAATATTGCCCCTTGGCAAATTCAGAGTGAGGAAATATTTGTCTCATGAGTCATTAAGTATTAATCTAGAAGGGGATCAGGTAAAGCAGTATAGTGAAGATGTCTCTAAATTTCTCTCTGATATTCTTTAGGAATAGAATACCAGCCTAACCTTTGCTTTTCCTTTCCTTTTCTTTCTCCTCTTTCACTGCAGGAAGGTCATGATTGATTGACCAGCAACTTTCTTCTTATATGAAGATTAGAACTAACAGAGAAGAAATAGATTTGTGAATTCACCATGTCTGGGGCTCTAAAATTGTTTCCTCGGTTTCCTTACCCAAATGGTTCTTTCTCTCAAGGACTCAGAGAGATCCCTCAGAAGAGGAAATGAAATCCTAGACAAATTATCTGAGGTTTTGTATAATTGATACTTAATGCTGTCATCCATGAAAATATTTGAGAACTGACCAGTATCTAAACACAGCACTTTCTCAGTAGACATAAGAAAAGATGCTGGGAAACATTCTGGCAGCTATATGGGGATTCAGAAAAATATCATTCTTGAAATGCTATTTATAAAGCATTTTCTACAGTGATAATAGCAAAACAAACCATTTTAAAAGTATAACTACAGTTCTTTCAGTTTCTACTACGACTAAGTTACCTTACTGCTAAAGCCCATGCAACATCAGGAAACATTATGTTTGGCAAGTGCTTCATTATTAATTAAGGCTTGAGATGCATCAACGAAAACTGGGTCTAAAAAAAGTAAAGTTGAGCTGCTATCTGCTAGCAGAGGCTTTTTAACACATAAGAACTATAGGTTGGACAGATGTGAAGGGAAAATGGAATATAGCAAAAGAACCAAAGTGGCAGGCAGGATTTGAGGAATGAAGCAGCACTGCCACTTCAAATACTAGAGACTTTAACAAGCACAGTGTGGGAAGACTTGTGACCTGGAAGTGAGTCAAGGTCAGTCTGTAAGACCAGAGTAGGTTAAGCAGTAATGAAATACTGTTTCATTTAATTAGGAAGGTACGTGCTTTAGGCCTAGGTCATTCTTTTCCTTTCCAACCTTGCCTCAGTCTTATTTTTTTCTCATTGCTAATACGCATGTCTAATTAATGTTTAGACAGTAGTTTAGACTATTTGAAAATGACTCCTTTTCAAAATATCAAAAATCTATTGAAAAGTAAATGACAATATTATTTTTGAGACTCATTAGGGCTGAAGGATCTATATGATCTCCCTTTCAAGCCACCTGGGGTACACCCTAATGCCAGGTCTCTGAATGGCAGGAGTGAAAATTCAAGGTAGAAACAACCAACCTCTAAAGGGGTTGAGTCATGCCAACCTAGTCTTTGATGATGCCTTCTTACAGCTAACAGTATGTGCTAATGAAATTTATACAACTAATGTTTATTCTATTTTCTATTCAGACCGAATCTGAATTCTATAAAAGCTTAATAAATATTAAGAAAAAAGAAGAAAACTTTTACATGGCTTCAAAATCTCAGGCAAAATCTTTTGCTTACAAATCACATTTAATTATAGACTCCTTCCAATGAAATGATCATTCAAGTCTCATAAAAGATTATTATCATTCTTTCGCAAAAGGGATTCTCTTCCTGACAAAAGCCAAGATTTTAAGGCTAAGAGCAAAGCTGGTTTGCCAAATAAGACAGAATGATTAAACCTGAAAGACAAGTGAACATTCCTAGCTTTTGCACAAATGCTCTTTTCACTCTTCTTTCTCTGTACAGTCAGCTATGACTGTTTCTATCATACAGGAATAAACATTTAGCTTCCCATGGCAAGGGGTCTATAACTGGCAAGAACATTCTGGTGAATCATACCGGCTTTTTCTTCACGTATGTCCCCTTACGGTAAGGCCCTACCCAAAAACTTTATTTACACACATAATAAAAGCTTCTTCCTTAGGCCCTCAGGTCTCTGAAAGGGCTGGTCTCAACGAACATTTCCAACCTTACCTTGTACTATCTCATTCACAACTCATTATCTATCCAATAATCCAATTAAATATAGCAATCCACTGCTCCTTAACTTTTAGATTTTCCCACTTCTCAGCCTTTGTTAATTGTCCCTTTAGTATGGAAAGTTTTATCTCTATCCCTGCTTCAGCTACATAGCTGAAAGTCAGTTTCTTTAAGGCAGAGGATAAAGTTCTCTAGCAAGATTTTATGTACAAATGCTTCCAGGCAGCTGTGCTGATAAAAATAAAAGTACTCATGGGGAAATGGATTTGTGACTATGCTCCTCCAAAAAACACCCAGAAAATGAGCAAGGGGATGTGCATACAGTGGTGGTGGGGCAGCGGGGGGGGGGGTGGGGGGGCAGGGAGGGTGGGGATGGTGAGAAGATGTTGTTCCCAGGATTCCCTGGCCTTGACTCTTTCTTTCTCCTTCCAGACTGAGCCCATGGTCTTGATAATGCTGAATTTGGTTCAGGGATGAGGAAAGCCCAGTGTTTGGAAACCTTCCATTAAAGAGGAATGATTGTGGAGATACTTTATGAATGGTAATAATAGGTGTGTGTGAAAAAGAGCAGTGGTACAGCAAGAGTCTAACTTTCCAGATGTGGTAACAGAAAGCCTATCGCTACCTACCACTACCTCCCCCCACCACCAAGGGTCCCATCCCCTTGTGTAATTCTGAGGGGTGAGGAGAGCTATGCTGAATTCCGCTCTATGTACTTCTGCCCTTACGTCCTACAACATTGTGCATTCTTGGCTAACTACAGTGGGAATTTTTTCTAGCCTGAGAAGGAAAGAGAGAGGGAGGAAAAGAGTGAAGAAGAGGAACATAGTAGGCTTGAGTGTACTGCCAGCCTGTACCTGGTCGGAAATGACTTCAGTGGCACTTGGCCAGAAGACTGTAAATTAATTACACCAGGTTTCTTGAAGCTTTTTTTTTTTTTTTAATTACTTTCTATTCCACCTTTCTATTCCATTTATTTTACAAATCTTTCTGGGGCCAGGCAGCAACTTGAAAATGCCACTGGGCATGAGGTTGTTCAAAGCAGCTCTAGGTGAAAAAAACACTACCCAGTACTACTGGCTGACCTGCCCTAGAAACAGCTACCAGCTTTCTTGCCTCCTATTTTTTGGCTGTTTTCTCAGCCTGGGATCTCTTTGCTCTACCCTTGGCTATGGGATTGGACACTCCCTCAGCTCAGTTTAGGAGAGATGATATCTATTGACTTTGGATGTTCTCCTCCCATGACTCTTGGACTATGGTCAATGTACTGCCCTCCTGCTTTCTGCATATACTCATTTTCCCCTCTACCTGGTCATCTGGTTGTACTTCTATCAAGGTATGTTTCAGTTACATTGAATTGCCGGCTTTGCTATTTCTCCTTGAAAGTGTACACTACTTAAAAACAAATACAAAAATAACCATTGGTCCTTTCACATGATGAAACAACAAAACACATGAATTGATACATTATGAAATATAATCGTACTCTGTTAGCAGCAAAATACTCACAACTTTGCAATGACTATAGTAGCATATGGAATGCAATTTCTGAAAAAGACAGCTTCATGTCACTGCTTATATGCAACAGCATCCTTTATTAAAAAGAAAACAGGTATAATAGACACAAATCATAGTGACAGCAGGAATCATGCTACCAACAAACCCATCAAAATGGAAGCAAACATCATGAGATGAACACCATCGCAGTGATATGTACAAGTGTTTTTCTCATATAGGTGTCTCTGAGACTTCAGTTTGAATCTACAGAACTAGGGCAACTGTTTCCAGTAGTATATGTATCTGGGCTTTTTTTTTTTTTCAGTGTTTATTCCATTCTCAGTAATGGTTCACAGAGAATTTTTATGCTGTAACATGAGGGCCTTTCATGATCATAGCTCACTGCACTCCCAGGTTTTTAATATTGCTATTACAAGTATTCAAGTTCGACCACTGTGATTTATTTTTGGGTCAACCAATTCTGTTGTTAAACACAGTTTTAATGTTTTAAGTAGCTCACATAGCAAATAATATGTTTACAAACAGAAAATCTTTGGACAATGTTTATGGTATGTTGGTGTAAACGAATCATGTGTTCTGAGAACAACATCCTTCTTATTAATTAACAATAATAGACTGGCATTCATGCATAACTTTATAATGTTCTGAATTCTGAGGTATAATAGAACCTATACTGTTTATTTATATAGTATCTACAGGTATTCTATTCTTTCCTACATTCAACACCAAGGGTATTGTCAATGCATTTTTTAAAGTAATCCTATTTGATTTGTTTTTTCTTCCTAAGCATTTCAATGAGAATTTCCTACAACCAGGCAGCTTTGCTCATAAGGTCTGTAGGCCTTTAAGGTATGGCATATAACAAAGTTTTAACAATTTTGTCTTTTGCCAACTTCACTTATGCCCTATGCATATGAGAATAAAGCTAGACCAACTTTTCCCAAACTACACCATGCTTGAGGTATTAAAAGGTATTACACACATACATGCACGTGCGTGCACACATACACATATACATGTCATGGGTAAATGAGTTTGGGAGCATTTCATACCATAGCTCTTCTTAGAAATTTACAATAAAGGTAGTATAGTAAGTCATGAGAAATTATTCAGTAAACAGACTTGTTGATCTTTGTTTAATCTATAGCATATCCATAACTTATTTCCCAAAGACAACGCCCCTGACTAGTGCCCGCCCGCCCCCACACCTTTTCTTTTCTTTTTAAAATTTATTTTAACATCCTGTGGAACGATGTTCTGTAGAACACAGTTTGGGAGCACTAAACTCAATAAATAAATAATACCTCCCATGTATAATTTAACATAATTTCAATATCTCGAAACAACAACATATTACAACCTTTTTTCTTGAGAATGCTAGTTTATCAACAAATATTTTCTGAATAGTTTGGGACTATTAAATAGAGGACAACACTAGGAATTTGCAGCCCGCTCTGTATGTCTTACAGTATATGCAACCTACAGTTGGAAGTCTCCTGTTGGTAACAAAACAAGGTGATCTAGTGTCCTAGTTTCTTCTGGATGAAGTTGAAAAGCAAAAGCAATTGGAAAACAGACCATAATCCATTAGATGCCAAACCAAATTATTTTGTTTTACTAATCAAATCATTAAGTAACCAAAATTCAAACCAATAAGGGCATAAACCTTTTATCCATGCAAAGTAAAAACATAGATAAATAAAAGTGACATGCAAACCTGAAAACCAAAATGTTAAGGCAAGTACTAAGAGTGTCAAGAGCACCAAAACAAAATTGAATTGAGATCTTAAGCAAGTCTTCCTCACTTCATTTGGCTATGCAAGGTACTGTAGGGGCTGGCTAGCTGTATGAGTAAACATGCATCTCCCCAGGATCATTTTAATGGTGGATCTCACCACAAGCATATGCATCAGAAATCAGAGATGCACCTAGGGGATATGATTTTCTCACCCAGTTTCACTGACTCCACAGATGATGATTAAACTGAGTTTCTAGTAGTTTTATAAAATGTTGAATGAGTGTCTAACGGATTGAGTGGGACACACAGTTCTATGGCTCTTTGCTGAGCTCCACTGATCTCAACAAATCCGATGAGCAAATACAATGCTACTCAAAAGGTCGATTCATTATGAGATAAGAAACATATGCAAGAATGTAAACCAGCTGTTCCAGCATGGGGATCAGGTAATTCATGATTGGCACTGGTCAAGTCAGCTCTTGGTAATGAAGATTTTCTCAGAAAATGAACTGTATCTCTTATTTCATCATTTTGTTTCTACAACTCTCTGGGTTTGAAATTTGTTAGGACATAAAAACATCTCAGCAAAAATTTTGAAGTACCTTTAATTTTGCTAATACACTTGGTTCTTATTCCCTGAAAGGTAACCATTTCAGACTGAGTCGGAGGTAAAAAGTAAATGATAAAGAACAATCTGGTCGTCCTTCACAGATCTCATAACCTTACAACAAGAAGTTTTGAATACTTTGCTTTTTCATTATTATAAAAAAAATATTTCTTTTCATGATAAAACTTACAATATAGTACATTTAAGGTATCATATGTAACAGATATTTTATTTAAATCTTTAAGCTCTTCATAGAGGTCATGTCTCTTATCTTAGCCTTCTGAACCCCATGAGGACATCAAATATATGCATTAATATTATATGAAAGCTACTTAATTACTTAATTTTTTACAATTGTCATGCTATCAATATGTATAGAGTAACTCTTGCTTATTTTAAAATATAAGGTAAACACCAGTTACTAGCATAGTTAATCACTTGGAGTTGGTAGGGTACAGATATTAGGTCCTGGTAAAGTTGGGAAGCCTCACTGAATTGTTTTCTCTCTATATATAACTATATATAGTTATTACAGGTATGTATCTCACTATCAAGAGTATGCATGCTATATCAAAGGAAGAAAATGTATTTCTTTTTGCAGTGACAACAAAAGAGCTGAGGCTTGACATCTTTAATTTATTCTCAGAATAGGTCTGGGGTAGTCTGATTTCCTAAGACTTGTAGGATAAGGTATCTTATTCATATCCCTAAGTATCAATCTCTATTATTCTCTTCACAGTCTTTTTCTTCAGAAATCCAAATGACAAGACATCTAACATAAATCTTAGTAGTATGTTCTGGAGTGTGACCATTTGTCAACCGGGGAATGAATCAAGATGCCATTCAAATCTTTTTCACTGTCATTATCAATAACGATCTGTTACCAAATTTGAATGAGTACTTCACTATTGAATACATCTATTAATCTATATCTGTGAGTCATTAACCACCCTAAGAAGCTGTATCACCACATACATAGAATATTGAGAGTTACGTATAATTTATTCCATGAATTACTAAAAAGAAATTCTGTCATTTTTAAAGTCATTCAGGTATCAGAAAACTTCCAAAATAAACTCATATGAAAGTTCTTATGAAGAGCAAAATACGATATCTCTTCAAATAGCATAGAGTAGCAAATTACCTATTCAATGTTAATGCATTGTTTGTCAGTCTTACAACAAACGATTGGGAACAGAACTCTCTTCTTACATCACTTATACCTATAATCATGCTTTCTTGTTATATTACCAAGCATAGTTCTCAAGCTTCTATTGTTCTAAAAGAAAGAGGTGCAATAAACAAATCTTAACTAGTATTAGAACAAAAAGAAAACTGCCATGGCTTTTTCAATGGGAGTACAATTTAGTCTTCATATTTGATTTCGGATGCATTTTAAATGTTTGACATATGGAATGAATTAACTATAAATGGCATTTATTATGCAGCTTTGATGAAAGTGTCTTAACTGAAATTTTAAAAGTCTGCTTTACTTTGGTCAATACAGTTACATCACCTCCAATGCATATGTGTAACTCTTCATTCTCTAATTGAAAACCAAAAATATTTTGCTCTAGAGTGACATCTGGCACCCCCTTCACAATATCCATTCTGAATACTGTTTTCAGGTTGTTTAAAATGAAAACGGCAATGCACTAACATTATATCAGGTGTGTGAGGTTCAAGACCTTGTTTTGTCACAAAAAAATGTTGTGACCTTGGACCAAACCTCACAGTATCTCAGAAATGAGTGGAGTTGTCCTCGGTGATGTTTAACGTCCCTGAAA
Organism: Pteropus medius; assembly: GCF_902729225.1. Lineage (NCBI taxonomy): Eukaryota > Metazoa > Chordata > Mammalia > Chiroptera > Pteropodidae > Pteropus > Pteropus medius. The sequence goes on from NW_024342257.1 coordinate 2,833,218, forward strand.
TTCAAATCTATGACTTAGATCTTCCCAAAGTATTTTTTCCATCAACACAGTTTTTAAAGATAAAGTTTAAGCTATCTGGTCTGTAACAAAGGATCTTCTGACTTCCACTTCTAGCATTTTCTACCAGCACCCTCCAAAATGTAACACTTAATTCGCATGGGTTGATGGTAATCCTCACTGGGAACTTCTTCATATTTAAGCCTGAATCATTATGTTTCATGTGTATTCTTTATCATCTTAAAATATCAATAGTATCAGTAATACTAATATCAACATTACTATAATTAATAGCATTAACTATTATTAATGCTAATAATTCAAAGTCCTCAGCCTAATTGAGTTCGAGGACTTATCAATAATTATTATTACTACTATTTATAAGATACTATGTGCCACATCTATGAAAGGCTCTTTATAACTGTCTCATTTAGTCCTCTCAGCTAGCTCCTGTTATTTTCCTTCTTTATAGCTCCTTTTCTATTTTACCTCAAAAATGTAGTGAACAGCTCAAAGGAGATAGGCCAGCAAATTAACATTTCTTTTAGTATATGTGGCAGGCATAAACGCAGAAAGAAGGAAGAAAATAATTCAAAGTTCCTTGATAATAAATGTGAAAATAACATACATCAAACCTATAAATTCATAGATTGTTTAATCATAAATTCTATACCCTGGGTTGCCTAATGATAAATTTCTACATTTCTGACTTAGTCAAATACTTTTTCGAATATGATTTCTTAATTTTATTTAATTTCATTTTATTTTAAATTTAACTAGAGTTAGATAAGCTATGTTGTATTTTTAATAGATGTCACTTAAATATTGAAAAAAATAAGGAAAGCATAATAAGACTATGCTGACTGTTCTATTATTAATCAGTATAGTATCGACAATGTCAGATATGTTCAATCCATGTGTCTATTTTAGCCATTCAAAAAATTCATTTACATCATGTTCACTATTTATTCAAACTTCAACTACTTACTAAATTCCAAATTCTAAGCAACAGGGTATGAGGATAAAATTAATTTAGTTTAGGTAACAACCAGAAAGGGTTGAGAAAAACAGCATTGGTTATAATTGAAAAAACATGCCTTAAGCCCTCAAAATCAGGAGAAGTATGCATAGGACTTAATACTTGCTTTTGACCTCTGAGATGACTATGGCTGTGCAAATGTGTGCTATTTCTGTTTGTCCAGAAGATTGAAAAACTTGTTAATTTTCACACCAAACTCAATACGTTGGTATCCCTATATTATGGAGGGAATAACTGTGGTATATAAACTAAAGGAGTTCCCCAAAGTCATGAAATTCAGAAGAGAATCAAAAAAGCCTCAGTTTTCACAATAAAAACTATCAAATTCTGCCCCATGCTTTGTAAGGTGAAAACAAAATAGTAGTAATAGTAATAGTAACGCTTATCTTGGAGGGAAAAAGTCACTCCAAAGGTAATTTTGGGCAGCTGTCCATTTATCAAAACCACTAGAACCATAGCAATTTTCACTTGTTTTCTGCTTTACTCCAACACCACAGGGGGAAAAAAAAAAAATCAGTATACTACAAATCACTGAAATAAACTGACAGAGTAGTTTGGAGAATTGTGTAGGATACTTTCACTCACTAGCTCATGTTTGTCACCAGTGGTATTTTCATGAATAAAAATCTACAAGAAAATTGACAAAAATATATTACTGACAGGTAGTTAGAGCCCCTGTTTCTATATAAATCTACATTATACAAGAAATAAAATAGTATGTCAGGACAACTTCTTTGCTTTCAATCTCTCCTGCTACTAGTATATTGTTTTTCTTTTTGCTTTTACTCTTAAAACGAGCAATTCTGCAGGATAGAGAATTTGACATAAGTTGCAGGCTTCTATTTGGATATATTCTTTAAGAAAATTATTTCCTAACAGGCTGTCTTATAGTTCTGTTTTATCTTATGATTTCTTGCTTGTGTAATTTCTATATGTCAGAGTTGGTTAGCTTATGGTGCTAATGAGGCTAAGGTCATGTGTCTGATTCCTGTATGAGCCAGTTAGCTTTGTAAAACAGAATTTTAAAATAAGGTTCTGTAGCCAGTACCTTTACTACAGCCAGCCAGGGTGCAAATTCATGTCACCGGTAAAAAGAGGAACCACAGAAAGTTTAGACGAGGCTATAAAGACACTCCAAAGTTTATGTTCTAATGGCAGAAAGTAGAGAGTTTCTTCTTCATATTCAAACCTCATAATGTTCATGTAAACATTGAGGAATCATATTGTAAAACCATAATCACATCGACTACACACTGGTAACATTTTCAGAATAAACCTACAATATGTGCTTACATATGAGAGAATTTTAAGGTCTCAGAGGGAAAACAAGTAGTGCATATGATGGCTATTACATGATTCAGAGATGTATGTATCGAGGATGATGTATAATATGGATAATTGCAAAATCTTATACATAAAGGAGAACATAGAGTGGACAACTTTAACCATAGATAAATCAATATTTAAAGATAATGATGCTTCAGCAAGTGATTAGGTCTGTTTCCAGCACAGGATTAATGAAGGGAAAGAGGGAAAATTCCTGTAAGTCCTAGTGAGTTTGGAGTCATTCCATTTTTCTTTGGGTTAGGGACAGTTAAATGTACCTAGCCATCATGCTTTGGGACGATTTATCTCAGAATAGTATATGAAATAGACTGGAGGGAGGGAGAGTCTGGAGAAATTGGTTATACCACTATTGCAATAGTCCTGGCAAGAGGTAATGAGAGCTTGTACTAAGGTAATAAGAGAAGGCGACTACATGGATACAAATCTATTGTAGAAGTAGAAATTATAACACATGTCAATTTAGTAAGCAATTTCATGCAGTGAATAAAAACCTGGATTTTCAAGTCAGATGGCATGGGTTTGAACACCAGCTGTTCCATTTACGAGTCTTCTGACATAAGGAAACTAATTTCTCTGCACATGGTTGTTCCAACTGTAAAATGGGAATCATAACAACTCTTAATTCATAGAACTGTTCTGAGAGTGAAATGTTAAGTACTTGGCACAGGGCCTAGCACATGCTAAGTGTTAAATATGTCAAAATTATCATTGTTATTAAATGGATGTGGGAGGCAGGGGCGAGGGAAGAGTCAAGAATACTACTAGTGAATGAACCCATATAACTAAGGGGGGTGGTGGTAACATTAAAAGACAAGTTTCTAGAGGGAGGTGAACAAGTTCAGTATTAATTACACTGAGTTTGGGGGTGTGTGAGGATACATATCTAGGTAAAAGCATGCAGCTAATCATTAGATTAAGGTGTGTGGGGCGGTAAGCAAAAAAAGAGAGATATAAACTTAATAGTCCTGTATACTGAATGACTGATTATAGTTCTGGGACTGAAGGAGACTTGACAAGGAATGGTGAGAAAAAAAGGCATGAGAAATTGTAATAGCAGATAAAGTGTTTCATATCCAAAGGCAAGATCACTATGTTAATGAAATAAATAAAATATAAGTATAATGTTATGTACTTGGAAGTTTATAAACATTAGTTGAAAATTTCCTAAATTATAAAACTACTCTCCATTTTATAACCTACATATTTTCTAGAGAAAATAATATAATGATGATAGGGTATAACAAATAGTTTTAAAGTTCAATAAAATATGATATATCTGAATTGTTAAGTACTTTTGATTTTTTTTCTTGTGGCTGTGCTATAGTCCGATAATTATCTATGTAAAAAAAAAAAAACAAAAAACAAAAACTAGTCTGCCTTTTGTAACTAATACGCACATATACAACTTGAGTAACTCAAAAGAAAATATAACTTATTATAAAACTCGACAACACTCTATAGAAATAATCTCTATCTTCATATTCCAATAAAAAAGTTACAAAATGTTATTCAATGCAGACATAAGCTATCTCTTCTTTCTGAGTTTGTTTCCTCATCCATAAATTAAGACCAATGGACTAGAATATTTCTAAATTATTTTCCATTCCTAATAAATAAGGATATAGTCTTTATAAAAATCTTGTTGGATAGTCAGGCACTGGCTAATAAGAGAAAACAGGAAGCAGGACAGTTTACCATCAGATAATCCATGGGTGAAAGTCAGGGGCTGTCTGTGACTAGAGAGGTAAAGTCCAGGGTAGACAGCAAGGGCTGCTCTGTGACATGATCAACTGTGAGCCTACTGAGGATAAGAAAGCAAGGAATCCATTCAGGCATGGGAGTGACTGGTAGACTACAGATCAGACCTGGCCCAGAAATTCTGCTAAATAGGTTCCTTTGAGCTGTTTTTACAGAATCTCCTCTGTACACAGAAGCTTGCATTCCACTTGGTCTCAGATGCTAAAATTTTACCTTATGTACTTTTAACACACTATTATCATAGAAGGAATAAAGTAGCTTTTGACATTCAAATATTATCTCTTAAAGTAGCCACTTTGAACTGTAATCGCCATTTGTGTACAAATTAAGAACAAACTAAAAAAGACAAGAGAATCAAGAAAATATGAAACCAAGACAATTAAAAAATGTCATTTTTCCCTGGAGTGTAATTAATTCCAACTGCTTAAATTACAACAAAGAAACAAACACCTAAAACAATCCAAACATTTTATAGTGATTCTATAAAAATATACAAATATTTATAAAACATTCATTTCCAAAATTTAGTTTTATCTGTGAAAGAGTAGATCTTCCAATATCTGAATCTCTAGTCATCATATACATTAGATAATAATAGTAATGTCAACAAAATAGAGAAAAATAAAAATTCTAATCCCTGAGCATGAGTGACTAAAAATTTGAGATACTGGGTATGACACAGAGCTACTTGAATTTATAGTGACATTATACAATCTCTAAAAGTAGATTTGTTGGCCTATGTCATTTGTAGGTTCACATACTTTTTAACTCTCCTGTTATCACTCAATCTTCTCTTTCTTTAATTAGGAAATGCTTATCTGACTTGTCAGCTACTTCCCACTTTAACAAGCCTGAATGAGTAAGTCCACTACAATACTGCTCAACCATGTAAACGTTCCTTTGTATTCTTCTTCCTTTTGCATAAACGTCTAAATGATTTTTATTTAGTTTATTAAGTAAGGATTTTTTATCTTGACTGCTTCCAAATGTATTCGAACTGATTTATAAATTTAATATAAGAATATTAAATATAATGTGAAAATAGCATTTCAAGGATAAAAACAGTAGACACCATCTAGAGGGAGTCAGTCGAGAGACTAAATGAGCTAATTTTGAAAACTGGTGGCTAAGTCTGAATATAAGTTCCCTGACAGCCAGGCTAAAGATTGGTAATTGATCTGGGATGGTACCCAGGCATCAGTATTTTCTAAAAGTTCCTCAGGCGATTCTAATGTGTATCCAGGGCTGAGAACCACTGAGTTACAAGAACTTTAATGAACAATAAGTTAAATGAGATGTAGCCACTCAAGGTGTTGAGATATAAATAAGCCAACTAATTACCAGAGCAGGAAAGTCTATTAAATAGACAATGTAATGAAGACATAACAGACCACCATTTAAAGAAAGTCAAATTGAAAAGATTAGACACATGACAGCTCGTGTTGTATTTGTGATTTATCTTGAGTATTTTTGCATTTCTAAAGAGATTTAACAATGTCCAGATATGTTGAAAGATGAGCAATATGAAATTACTGTTTCAACACCTGAGAAGATGATAGACAAACGTTATGTAATTATGAACATTTTAAGTGTTAACATCAACTTAGAAAAAACAATTTCTACATCCTTGATAAATGTTTGTATTTTTCTCTCAACAAGCCTGTATTTGGCTGATAGAGTCCACAATTCATTTGAACAAAAAGTAATACGTTTACTAAAAAATAACCATGAGAGCAGCAGCATCCTGGACCAAAAAAAAAAAAAAAAAAAAAAAAAAAAAGGTATGGTCAGAAAATATCTGGGAAGAATTCTTTAATATAAAAACGTTAGTTAACCAAGTAGATGAAATAATGAAGTTATTACAAGTGAAGAAATGCTGCTCACAATCAACCTAGAAGAAATGACCTTTAAAGTACATGGGGTGTTAAGCAATCAAGGGCAGAGAGATTAACCAGTTTCAACTGGTTGGCTTTCCAATGCTACAAGAAAGTACTAGTGGAGTGAAACATGTTCTTAAAAAGAGAAAATGATGGCTTATTGGGAAAGAGCATGGTGTCAGGGAAAAACAAAGGTAGATCTGGGTTTCAGTTATGATTTAGTCATTTGCAGACTAGCCATGAAACCATGGGCAAATTGCTTGAACTCTGTATTTCAGGTTTTCTCATCTGAAAAAGGGATTCATTGAGAAAACATTAATGATTGCTGAAGATGAATGACAGGTACATGGGGGTTCATCATGTCATTTCTCTACTTTTATGTATGCTTAATATTTTCCATAATAACCAAGTTAAAATAATATATGTCATGTGGGGTTACAGTAAAGATGAGAAATAAATGTGAAGAGCTCAATCCATTGTAGACACTAAATAAATAAACTGATCTTCTTTTCCTAATATAGCTTTCATTCTCTTACCTCACCACTCCCATCCTTGTTTCTAGAGGCATGCTGTTCAACTATAACACCATTCTACTAATATTCCATTGAAGCAATCTACAGAAAATTCAACCATGTTTCATTATTTAGGTCTTTGGCATTTGGCTCACAGACTCATTCTCCACAGCAAATCCTACTAATATTATTCTGTATGACTCCAGTAGCTCTCCTTTCTCTCGTCATCACATATTGGTAATTTGTCATCACCTGGATGATGAATAAATACTTATTCCGCCCCTGAAATCTTTTAAAAAAATTTTATTCGAGTACAGTTGGCATACAATATTGTATTAGTTTTAGGTGTACAACATAGTGATTCAACATTTATATACTTTATGATGTGATCAGAACGATAAGTCTATCAACCATCTATCAGTTATGATGATATTATCGACTATTCCCTGTGTTGTACACTACATCGCTGTGGCTTACTCATCAGGAAAATGCAAATCAAAACCACAACGAGATACCACCTCACACCTGTCAGAATGACTATCATCAAAAGGCCAAGCGATAACAAGTGCTGGCAAGGATGTGGCGAAAGGGGAATCCTCGTGCATTGTTGGTGGGATTGCAAATTGGTGCAGCCATTATTGAAGACAGCACAGAGGGTCCTCGAAAAATTGAAAATAGAACTGCCACATGACCCAGCAATTCTACCTCCGAAATCTTAAACTCAAAATCTCCTGACAGAATCTCAAAGCCTTCCACCCTCACATATCCTCACTCTCTACAACATCCATTATTTAATTTTACAGAGAATTTTCATTCCTTATTAAATTTATGTGTGATCTGACTACTCAGAACTGCACTGCTCATGAAATCTCCAACTACAACATCCTATTTTCTGATCACAATCACACAACCATTTAAGCCCATCTCATTTCCAGTACACCTGCTCTTCACTTGCAGAAATCCTTTTATTTAAGCCATCTATTAGTTGACTCCTAGTCTCCCTTCCTTCACTACCCAGCAAGGTCCCATGGTTTACAACTTAAACTATATAATCACTAGCCCTGTCAATTTCCTTCAACTTTTTGCTTCCATAACTGTCAAATAAAGCCCCAACTCTGGACCAATACTGCAAGTACCAGCTCTGCTGTTATACTAGAGTGACTACACAATACTGATGAAAATCACACTACAAAGCAGCAACAATACAATTTCAGAATCTCCAACCTCAGCCAAGCCCTCAGCATCATCTCTGAGTTCTCCGTTTTAATGTGTTTAGTGTTTCTTCCTATTCTGCATAGCTAATATTCCAAACTGACCATGTTTATAAAGTCCTATAACTAGACTCTCCTAGCCAAACAGAAATTTTAGATCTGCTAAATGAAGTCTTCCTTTCCATAGACAAGATGTTCACCTTTGTGAAGGTATACTGACTTTTTAAACTTCTTTTTTACAAAGGTCAGATATCAACTTCAAAGAGAAGAGAGCTTAATTCTTCACTCTAAACACTGTGTCATGTACACTCGGATTGTAATAATGTTCATGTTTGTGGTGGCAAGTGAAAGCACCAGACACCACGAAGTATAGAAATGCCTTTCACAATCTTATATGGCTACTGATGTATGAAGCCTTCCAGGTAAGATTACACACACACACACACACACACACACACACACACACACACACACACAGCCCTAGTGTGTAACTAGATACTAAAATTGGGCTCTTCTCATTTTTGACTGAGATGCTAAAGTCAGATAAACAGTAGATAGAAAAATGTCTACAGACAGACTTTCATATGCAGAATTTTCAAAAAAAAATTCTTAAAATCAGTTTCATGACTTTCATATTCCCTCCGTTGGGAGCCATCTCTCACCCACTTCACAAACCTAAAAGGGTCAATAGAGTAGAGGCAAAGGGGATTTATAAAGAGGTTGTTTGGAAAAGCTGCTGCCGTAACGTGAGAAACCTGCCAAGGATATGTATATCTATGGAGATGCTACATCCTTCAATTCAAGCTTAGTGAAGAGGGCTTCCATCAAACTACTCAGAGTATGTTTCCTGAAGTTGCGGGGCACAGTAGAGGGGTACCAGACTCATTTCTGCAGAAGCTAAAGGGTCCTGGGCTTGTAGCACAGAGACAGCTGGGCTTCAATTCCTACACTCATAGAGTTTTTCAGGGCAAAATCATGCATGGGTGTTTTCTATGGAATAGAAGTGAGCCCTGTAGGAGAGAGAAATGATCTGGAGACTATATTTGAGTTCTGTCCAAGAGAAACATCTGAGAGGATGGTGCACACAGACAGAGAATCCTTGTTATAACATTTGTGGCATGGAGCTCTGAGAAAAGTGGGAAAGAGGGGCAGGGGGCAATGGCAGGGTGAGGGAAATGCATTCATCTGCTTCAAGGAAATTGCAGAGCAGGCTCTCCAAACAGGAGAAGCTCCATGTTCCCTGTAAGCATTGCAATAAACTAGCTTGGGAAGCAGAAAAGATTTTACTTTCAACTTTAAATCTGCGAGTTTAGATTGCTAGTATTGCTAGCATGCTGGAGTCTAGCATTCTAATTTCTAGATTGAGATTGTGTTTGCAATTGTAAGAGACTTGAGATCTAAAAGTCATGGAAACTGCCTACATTTTCCTTTAGATTCAAGGAAGGTAACCACCACAGAAGAAATGTTAAAGGAGGTAACAGGGGACACAAACTTGCATTCTGACAATTTTCTATGGGTTTTGCATGCTCTGACGTATGGGTTACAAGTTATAAGATGATAGCAAAAGCCAAGTTTGTAGTATCTATCCTAACATCTTGATGTACTATTACAAAATGGTACAACGTAGCTTTTGACGCAATCATGTAAAATGTCAGCCTGACCATGAATAAATCTTACAAGCATTCTAGAAAGCTGAATTTGAAAGGTTCATGTCATAATGCATGAATTACAAGAAAGGTAGAAGCAGAATAATTAATTTAAATAACCAGGCTCACGTCCAGATTTCTTTCACTGTGAATCTGATTGTTATAAACGTTTGCTAGTTTGCTTCACACTTTCTGCAATGAGGACTTTGAACTTCTTTTTCTATTTTATGGATAAAGAGGCAATCTTTAAGAGCTAGGTTAATGACTTTGGCAACACTAGGGAGCTTATTTCCTTAACTTATGCCTCTTGATTACCAATAGAATGGTCTTTCATTAGTGGAGTTCAATGCTTTCCATCATTCAATAATTATTGAGCACCTGCTCTGTGCCAAGTACTGTGCTTGGCAATAGGGACAGAGATGAGTAATACACAGCCCTTACCCTCTACGTATTCACAGTCTAGACAAGAGAAAGATACACAGCGTGCATTCCCACCCCATCCCCACACCCGCTCCTCTTGCTGTAACTCCAAATATTCACAGTAAGAATTTCCTGGGGACTGATAAGAGGAAGAATGCAGCTGATGCATGCAGTCTGTCTCTCTACAAAGGCTCAGAGCAAGTTCATTCGCTTATCATGAATCTTGTCACTATTACGTATTGAAAATAAAAATGTCAATAAGAGATGTTCTTATGAATGTGACAAACACCAGTGTCAGTTACTCACTGTGCCAATATTCAGCCATTATACATTGGAGTGGGCATACTGGTTATTAAAATATTAAAAATAATTTCATATCAGTTAGTAAAAATCTGCTGTTCCAGCTGCCCTAACTCTTCATTGCCAGATATAGACATGGCCCAACAACTAAAAGGTAATCTAGCAAGTATAAGCTTTCTGGGTCCTACTCCAGGCTATGATTGCATCCATTTTGATTGGTCAGTTCCCATGACATATGTTAAACATTACCCATTAGTGCAAAGAAATGTTAAAATTGGCCAACTAGAAAAGGTCCTCATTTGAGTATAAATGAACAGAAATGGGAAGAAGGTCCTAAGACATTCATGTCTAGACAGCAGTGTTTCCTTTAAAACATTTATTAACGACTGTCAAAAGTATAAGGGGTTTGAGTGTCAGATGGAACTCAGCGTGATTTCTAGCTCTGCAAATCTATTACCTATGTGATCTTGGGCCTTACTCTTTAAACCTTACTTTCAAGAATTAAAAATTCTTGAAACGACTACTTCATGGGCTGGTATCATCATTGTTATGATCATAATCATGATCGTGATCAGATAGGTAGACCATGAATAGCTTCTTTTATGATGGGGTTAAAAAATCAACTCTAGGATGTGGTTCCATAGTGTAGCAGTTAGCACGTCTGCTTTACACACAGAAGGTCCTGGGTTCGTGCCTCAGTGGAGCCACGGCCCATGGTCTATGGCCATGCCACCCTGAACAAGCCCGATCCCGTCTGATCTCAGAAGCTAAGCAGAGTTGGGCCTGGTTAATACTTGGATGGGAGACCACCTAGGAAGACCAGGTGCTATAGGCATAAATAATAATATTAATAATAATGATAATGATAATAAAAATCAACTCTAAATAAAAGAGAAATCACTTATCTAAAGCAAATATAGCCTTCCCTATCAATAAGTAAATAGATGATTGGTCAATAGATATTCAAACATATGTGCTAACCCTGATTTGGCTATATGACCCCATGCAAATTCTATAACTGGCTTAGGAATATTCAGTATTTCTAAATTGGATCTGGAAGGTATTTGTCAGCCACCATCTACAACTACCCATCATTTCTAAACCTATGTCTGGACATCTAATTATGACATTTTAGTATCTCAGTGAGAAAAAAAAAATGCCAGAAATGTGATGAAACATAAAACATGATAGTATATAAAATTTACTATGTAAATCACGACACAAGACATGACTTTTTTGTTTTGTAATGCTGAAAAGTTCGTTTTGGGGAAGGTAGAAAACAACAGACAAAACTACAAGCATAAATTAATTCAGAGAGTTACTGCTATCATGTCAGAATTATTTCTTACATTATTTTAGATAGACCATGCTGTTTGTTGAAATTGTCAAAAACAAAAATATAAAGTACATCTATCAAGAGGACAATAAAAGGAAAGGATAAAGGATGAATTCAGTAAAAGAATGTGCTCTTCTTAATTCAATTGGTCTGTTATTTGGATACATTCTTTCAAAAATGCACTAAAAGTGGCTACTGGGAATTGTAATTTAGTGCTTCTGGGTGTGATCAGTTGCAGTTGTGAAGGCAAAGGCACATTAAGACAAACTACAGGTGCCTTCTTTTATATATAAGCCCAGGAGGCCTCAACTAGCTTATTGTTGAACTCCAAGGGCATAATTTGACAAATTAGTTTTCCCACTCCCCAAACTTAACAATTGACACAATTGAGTTCTTAATCAGTAAGTAAAAATTTCATTTTCTATCAGTCTTTTTTCTTAAAACCAACATACTAATGTGGTTTTTGAATAAAAATACACCCCTTTTCCTCAAAGTTAACATCAGAAAAGGTTAACCTTTCAATAAGTATACACTCAATGCCAATATTGCATAGTATTTAATATTAATGTGATATTTACATTTTGTGGTCTTCTATAACAAGCTAGGAAGCTTTTCATTATACATTTCCCCACACATTTTGATGAACTTTGTTGCAAATATATGCACAGTAAATTGTGCTTTACCTTAACCTTTCTCATAGGTCTTCTAAATTATTCCTCTACTTCTAGGTAATATATTAATGGTGTCCAGAGCTTGAAATGATCTATGATTTTTCCCAGTTTCAAGAAATCCTTGAAAAGGGACCACAGAGATCTCTTCAGTCATGGATAAATACAGTAAATAGTAAGGGTGCTAACCTATTAAAATCAAATTCTAAAGAACTTGTTCCAGATGGATTATGCTATTCCGATGATGTGTTTATACATAAATATATACCACTTCTCTAAGAAATACTTTATCTGCATGTTTTGTCCAATGTGAGTCTTAATAGTACTATTAAATATAAAACAATACTAAGGGTACATAAAGAGTTTGACTCTTGGAATGTATCATGAAGGTACAGGGAAGTAGAAAAATCTTTCAATTTAAGAACAACTTAATACAAAGTCAACACACATTTTTATATTTTGCTTCCTTTACTAGTTAAACTACTGAAGGTGTACCTGTAAAACAGTCATTACTCAGTTTAAATTAGTGATAGCTGAAAGCTATACAAAAAGATCTTATGGTTTTAATTTTATTCATCATATTTCTACCTCAGGGACCTGGGGAAATGCAGAGAAGTGCACTGCATATTTATAAGGCCTCTGGGACCCTAACAGGCTTCCAAATGCCTTGTTTGTTGCAATCTGCTTGTCAAACTATTAAAGAAGTAAAATCTACACTGTAACCCCTATTGTATATGCAGACTTTATTTGATAATTAAATTAAAACTCTATAATTGTAAGGATGAGAAGTGATGTAACATCTAGTATGTCACCACTTTTCCTAGGCAACTGGAAGATATAATGGTTTTAGTAACTGGGCTTTCATTAATTTTTTTTTTCACTGATGATCATATTAAACAAATATTTGAACTTTGATTATTATAAATGTTCACTTAAACTTCAGCTTTAACAAATCTACTATTAAAGTTCTCTCCATTCTAGTCCTTAATTATAGTTGCCATAATGTAATTCTAATCTGGTATAGACCTATTACCTCGCAGATCTAAGAGGCTCAACATTAGAAAGGAGACTAAGAAAGCTTGTGATGATTAGGGAAAAAGAAAACTCCAGCATTTTATATTCGGTTAGAACAAGAGGGAGAAAAATTCCACATCTGTATATCTACATCTACATCTGTCTCAATATATTCAGGATGTATAAAATGGATTATTTTTGTATCTACTTTAACTATAACCAAGTCATTGAAAAGGCTCACTCTTTCGTCTTCTTGCTAGTGAATACGGTCGCAAGTGATAACAGCACTACAAGTGTCCCAACCAGACTGGGAACAGTGAAAAGCGCTCCGAAAAGCATATTCTTCAATTTACTTTCACCAGTTACATCCTGTACTGCAATTATAAATAAATATTCACTATCCTTTATAAATCTGGCATGATAAAAAGGAATACCACCATCAAGGTGAAAATGTTATAAAAATTATTCACCTCCAGGACATTAGAGAATTACATGTTTTAGAAACAGAAGCCTAGGTGGACATTGTGAACAGTTAAAGCTCAAAAAAAAAAAAAAAAAAGACAGTTCTTTAATCTCTATTTCTTATCTTCTTCACTAATTTACTTTATGTAATCAGTGGCCCTTAAGCAAGAAAGATAGTTTTTACATGAAAAATCAGAAAGCAAAGTGTGAAATGAGAGGAAAAAAAAAATGCCAGACCCAAGTTAAATTTCTAGTCCAAGCAGTGCCAATAATTGGCTATATTATCTCCTTTGGATTAATTTCCTTGTGCTTTCTTTTCTCAGATTCAAAACTAGAGGATGAGATCAGATAATCAAATTTCAAAATTTAGAGGAAACAGAGTTCATCTTGTACTTTGTTTTCTAGATCAGAAAACTAAAGTTCAGAGAAGTAAACTGCTCTGTTTTAAGGTACTTGGTAAGGTGCGGAACACAAGCAGGAACTTAAGATAACTGATTTGCATCTTTCTCCTGCACATGTTGTTTTGTCAAACAAACCAGCACTGCAGATCACTTCCTCATCTCAGTGGCTGTGATTCTATGGTTGCGACAATATTGTATGCCACACTGATATACTGCAACTTGTGCCAGAGGCAAAGACAAATGCCTTGGGACTATTTTCCAAAATCATGGCTATCTTTAGGCATCCAGACAATGGAATATTATCCAGCAATAAAAAGAAATGAGCCATCAAAGACATGGAGGAACTTTAAATACATTATTACTAAGAAGTAATCTAAAAAGGCTATACTCTGTATGATTTCAACTGTAAGAAAAGGCAAACTTATGGAGACAATAAAAAGCTCAGTGGTTGCTAGAGGTTCTAAGGGAGGGAGGGAGAAATAGGAGGAGCACTGAAGATGTCCAGGGCAGTAAAACCATTCTGTATGATACTGAAATGGTGGATATATGTCATTATACATATGTCAGAAACAAATACATATGTCATTATAGAATATTTGTCTTTATTGTTATATAGACTATATAACACAAGAATGAACCTTAATGTATACTGTGGACTTCAGTTTCTAATAATTTATCAGTATTTGTTCATCTATTGCAATACAAGTACCACACTAATATAAGATGTTAATTATAGGAGAAACTGTGAGGGGTGGAGAGGGCATTTGGGAACTCTGTCTACTATCTGCTCAGCTTTTCTGTAAACCCAAAACTATTCTAAAATGTAAAATCTAATGATTAAGTAAAAAGCCTAGTTAAAAAGAGCTCTTCTTCTCAAGGAGTTAGAATGAGGAATGTTAACAATAGAGAAGCATGACCCTGAATCCATATTTTTGGGATGGAATTGTTCAATGGCTATCGTCATTTCTACAAATCATTCCCAAGTGGGGTAACTGCAGATTAGATCAAAATCCCTGACAAGGAGCATTCGAGCTGAGTAGTAGGGTAGTAATGGGAGGGGTAGGGATAGTTCCAAAATCCAGAGGGAGAGATGTTGGGAGAGGATGTCAGCAGACTTATCAGGTGCTATTAACTAAGCTGGGGTCTTTAAGATATACATCTTGAGCTTCCTTATCCCAACTGAAGCCACTCTATCCACTCAAGCCTTCCTTCAAGCTGTTTCCAGGCTCATTCGCTCTCTCCACACACACACACATCACTGGTTTTATTTGCTTTGAACGTTTCAAGGTTTCATTAGGTTTAAGTCATTAGAAGGAAACTAATGATGACCAGTTCTACTTCTTACTGGTAATGATGTCAAGGCCAAGAGTAAATATGTGGAATTATTGGCACAGTGGATAAAGTTTCCAAAGGCCCAAGTATTCATTAAAATTACCAATGTCAATTTACATGTGAAACAGAGTACTGACTCAGTAGAAATCAAAAATAACTATCATCCTAGCCTCCAGGTGCCTAATTAGTTAAGCAGACTTCTGGTGCCATTTTAAATGTGAAAATTCTCCCTTAAACATAAGTATACTGGAAAATATCTGAGTATCACTGAATAGTATATCATTTAGTTGATGTAAATGTTTCCAAACCTATTT
>NW_024342257.1:2850920-2917053 GCF_902729225.1 Pteropus medius
GTTTTCTGATACTTCCCCTAACAGTCATCATGTGGAAGAAGATGTAGAATTAGTCTGTGTAGTGTCAGAAAGACAGAGGATCAATGAGTGGGAGTTACAGGAAAAGCAGATTTTGGCTCAAAACCAAAACTCTCTAGTAATTACAGCTGTCCAAAATCTAGCTAGCTGTTTCAAGAGCTAGTTAGGTCCTTGTCATTTCTCTAGGTACTCAAACAGAGGTCAAAATAATCACTTGTCAAAATGTCATAGAAGGGATTCTAGCACTGGATTCAAGCAAAGGTGTCAAGTTATGTGTCAATGGGTAATGGAGGAGCAGTATAGCAAACCTGATGAATGGTGCCACCTCTAGAGCTCGATTGCTTGGGTTCAAAATCAGCTTTGCCACTTAGTAGCTATGTAACCTTGGGCAACTTAGCCTTTCTGTACCAGTACTCTCATGTAAACTGAAATTAATTAACATCTACCTCACTGTGGTTAATAGGATTAAATGAGTGACTATTATAAAACATTTAAAATAGTATCTGGCATATAGCAAATACTATGCAGATGTCTGTTAAAATAAATAACATTGATAATAAGATTGCATCTTAGTATCTACAAGGAATTTTTGAAGGAATTTCCCACATATTATCTTGTTTTATCCTAATTTTTCATCTAGTTCCTAATTCCCTGGTTTTAGTTTATTATTTTCACTTTCTGCCAGCTATGATACTTTTGCATATCCCATTTGTGCCAGTGATGCCATCAGGAATTTTATCACAATTGCTGTGTGCTTGGCTTTTTCCCCAGTCACACTGTGGACTCCTCAATATAGGGACTCTGGCTTGCTATTTCTCTCCCACATTTGTCTGACCAGTGTCTGAATATATAGGAGATGCTTGATAATTTCAATTCAACTGACAGTTACTCTACCTGGTTCTGACAATGGGAGAAACATGGGACTTAAATACTTCATCTACAATTGATATTTACTGCATTGATTATGATAACCTTTTAAGGTTTGGAAAGATAAACATTAACCACTACTTTTAAAACTGAGTAAATTTGAGCAAGAAATGGCAAGTGACTTTCCTAAAGCCACATATTTGGTAGAAGTAGGCACATAACCCTAACCTCAGTCTCATATTCTTTCCCACTAGACCATACCACCTCAAAAGAAGTGATATTAAACCCTAGGCATAACATTTAGTTAATATAGTCATTTTTAGGTGGCCAGAGAAATGCTATAATAATCAACATATCACCATAGCACAGTAAATGTGAAATAATATCTGACATAAGTCTTCTGCAGGATAGGACTTGTTAAAATACTCAGTTGATGTGAATTAGAATGATTTAAAAACAAGCCAGTATACATTGCTCTGGAAGTAGGTAGAGTGTAAATAAGAAATAAATGAAGTTCTTTGTAAATGAAATGAATTTACTCAAGTATGTGTAATAGCACAATTCAAGGGTCAGTAATTTGTTTCATTTTACAAATTAATAACAAGGCGAGGAACATAAGAGTAGGCTATTCAAAATAACCTAGGGAGCTGCCAAGAGCAGCACTACACAAACAAAAACTAGCTAGAAATAAGAACTTGCATATTTTCTGCTGGAATTCTTTAATTATGGTAAATTGCCAGACCCAATACTGCTTAACGTTTTTAGGCCATATGGTTCATTTGATAAATGGCTCCAAATGACACACAAGTTTCTTTTCTTTAGTGACCTGAGAACAGCAAAGCCAATAGGGTGCAAAGAGCTCACTTTCTCATTAGAGGGAGGGGACCATTTTGAGTCAGACCTTCTCAGGTGAGTAAAGTATTTGGGGGTCAAAGTTGGACAACTTGGTTGTACATTAGTCTTTTAAGTCACATGGGCACTATTCTGCACATTGAGGTCAGAAGGAAATCAATGGGGTCTGGGTGCCTTAAAAGAGTTATGTATATCAAGTGCCTAATTTATACCCCAGGGAATATCTTATTCACTAAGCAGGAACTGACATGCTGTGACATGAGTTTTCCATTCCACTTAGCTAAAGCAAGTCCTAAGTTCATTCAATCACTGTTGCTAAGAACAAGTAGTTGCAGAAATTGTTTCATAGCCAAATTTAATTGTCTGAGAAGTTAAAAAGCGAATGGATTTACTACTGGTTAGCAGTGCAACTGGGAGCTTGGCATTTTCTAAGGACTGTCATTCTTCATCTTAATGAGGGCACAAAGACAAAATAATGCTAAAAAAACTCAGGACACTGAGTCAGTGGTCAGAGATTAGTTTTTAAAGGTTTTTCTCTATAACCTAAGTAAGTTAATTTTTTTTAAAAGAAAAAAAGACATCTAATGAATTAAAATATTGTGAAAAAAGAATATGCAACAGATGGTAAAGCTGAGCAACATTCACTGCACTATCTCACTCGGATCCAGCTGACACACACCATTACATTTTATACACAACATTCTTATTATTGATAACTAGGAAACTCTTTGCAGATTCTTAATGTGTACAATATCAGATGGAACAGTCGATAATTGGAGAGTTAATTTATATTACAAATCGACTCTGTATACAGTCCAAGTGGCAGCATCCTGTGTAAGAAAATAATTTCTTTTATATATGCACATTTTCATTGCAACACATCATTTCTTGGTTTGATAGCAGAAATTAGAAAGCTTATTCTTGTAGATTAGCTGTACTTTGCAACTTCAAAATAAGCAGTTTGTTCTATGCCATGGGACTCTTGACCACAGCAAAAGATGTTTCAAAAAATAAGTTGTGCTACACTTCAGAAATGTGATTTCAACAAAAATCACATTTCATGTACACAGTTTTGGCTCAAAGAATTAGCCTGTCATTTTAGACAAATGCACAAAGTGCCATGATTTTTCTTTAAAGGCAAAGGCAAAACAGATTTGGCAATTAAAAGCATGTGTTGATGAAAAAAAAAATCCTACCATGAGTAATAAAAAAACAAAAACTATAAGTATTTTTTTTTTTTTTGCTTTATATGTTACTAAACAACACGAATTGGGATGTGAAATGCTTTACAGATAAAGGGTTAATGTGCTATGTTTCTTTCTAAATTTTCTCTTTTTCTCTCACTCCACTATACAAATGAGATTATAGCAGAGAATTACATAGTGGAGAAGTTACAAGATATCCAACCACCAAAGAATCTTTCTTTTTGAGGTAGACAGCAAAGCTGCTTTGTATTAGACATTGTGCCAGATGTCCTGGTGGTGCTCCAATTAGGATGATGACAATCATTGCACTGATTCTCAGGCACTGTGCTTAAAGATAATAGTGTCTAGACAGACTGAATGAAACTCACACTTTCAAAGTCCATCATCAAAATAAATGCTGGCAACAGATCCTTAGGAGACAATATAATTTGTATAAAACAAAAAAGGAAATAGCCATTATTTATTCTTACAAAGTTGTGGGCAACATTCTTACTTTTTTTAAATTAAAAGAATATGTTATTTATATTGTAAACTCATTTGAGGCAAGTACAATGACGTATTCTCCATGAGTACTCTAGCTAGGGGTAATCCTAAATGCTCATTTAGAGAACTGGCTAGTTATAACTCAACTCAATAGCAATAATATTATGTACCTAGATTGGTAGCTATGTCCAAACTCCTTATCCTGGCCAACGAGGACCTACATGATCTATTTTCTACCTATTTCTCAATTTTCTTCTTAGACTATTTTTCTCTTTGTTAATGAGCCATACTGGATTTCTTTCCACTCCTTGAACATAAAATTTATGTTCATTTTAAAAATTTTGAACAAGCTATTTTCCCTGCTCAAAATACTTTTACCTAGATTTTTGCATGGCTGGAAACTTTGTAGATTTTAGGCCTCAGTTCAAATGTCACTTGGACAAGGCCTTGTCTGACCCCTAATCTAAAGTAGCACCCTAGTCACTATCACAAAACTTTTATTTCCTTCAGTAGCACTTAGTACCACATAGCACTAAATTCCTCATCCTCCCTCCAGCTCCATTCCAATTTAACCTTCGGGAAAACGGAGATCTTGTTTATCTCATTAATCTCTCTACCTGAAGACCCCAGAATAGTGCCTGGCACACAGGAAATATTTGACTTTTTTTTAACTAACATTCCTGTTTCCAATCTCTTCCTTTTCTTAGTCATTCTGCATGCCTTTCGCAGATGGATCTTATTAAAGTACCACTCTTCTCTAGGCATGCAATGCTCCAGCTTTCTACCAAGAGAGTGGAGCATGTTTTGAGTGTCTCTCTCATCTCCACTACTGTCAGTTCCCTCCAGCTCTTGATATTCTTACTCTATACTGATCTGGACTGATGAGAAAGTAGAACAAAATAATGGTAGAACAATACTTGCAGAATTAAGATCGATAACACAGGTAGTATACACTGACAACAAAGAGTAAAGTCATTTCTCAAGAGACAGAAGATTGACCATCCCTGAATTTCTGGAAGGTAGGAGCTGAGGAGGACCGGCAGTAACGCAGCCCAGAAGCCAGGGAACTGCTCTAAAATATATGTGTGCAAGGACTGATTAACAACCTGCTGAGGTTGCCCTGATATGTACAGATGTGCACATATCTGTACATGTGTGTATAAGTGGACAGGAAATAAATAGCCACTTTTGCCTCAGTATAGTGCCTTTAAATGTGTGGCATGTTCTGTGTGTGTATGTGTGTGTGTATTTCTGTAAGACACATGTATGTAGACAGACTGAAAAAGAGAAGGATGAGAAAGACACAGACATGTGCATGCGTTCACGTACAAAGGGACAATCATCTGTACCGCAAGAACAACAATGTGACATTGTTAAAGTAAAAAAATGAAATAAGGTTTCAGACCTAAGGTAGGATGAAGAAATAAAATACAGCATCACCAGGACAAATATTTTGAAAGTATTTTACAGGAACTGATAAGATCATTAGGATATGGTTAAATTATGGTTGGAAGATTCTGTTTATGAAGGCAACAGATAAGAGTATGGGTACCGTATCTAATAAAACGCCTAGCACATGGCTGATGCTCAATATAATAATAGATTGCAGAAGGCTATTCCCTAAAAAGAAGGCGGGGGTAGTGATTCTAATGCTCAAATGGTTAATGCTCAAACTTGGGAATTCCTGGTTATTTATATGGGCTATATGCTAATGGAATTCCAGATAACTGAGATTCCACTGAATACTTGGTCAAAGCATTTCATCGCCTTTAATGCAGAGGATTCTAAAAACATAAATAAATGGCTTATGGCAATTATTTGTGATTTAACTGACAACTTAACAGGGGCATTTTGATCGATCTAGAAATACGGAGTCTGCTACAATAGAAGAAAAAATATCTAACATAATTCTCCATGTGCGCTATCTGAACAGATAGCAAAGTAAAAGAAGAAATGCATGATATGAGTCTACGTATTGTCAATAAAATAATTGGAAGTTTCTAAAGTCACTAACTCCTCTCTGCTGTCTGGGTTTAATGTGTTACACATAATATCTGTCGAGAGTTTAGCCAAATTATGCCATGATATTGCTGCCTCAGTATCCATTTTGTGTAGTCAAGTGGCCTCCAGGGGCCTTAAACTGACACTAGTCCCTCTCAAACAGCATGCCCTTGATAAGTACCCACAGAGTCAGGAGCAAATATAAGTTCCTGATATTGTTAGGTAGTTAGTCAGGCATGGGTGACAGGAGAGAAGGGATAGCTCTGTAACCATAGAAACTTCCCTTGAAGACCTTCTTTAAGGACCTCCCAGAAACATCTCCCTTTTAGGGTTATAAATTACTCCAAATCCTAGAACTCAAAGGCCATAAAAGCTGCTGACTAAACCAGTTACAAACAGATGTGCACAAAGTACTGCCCGTAACTTCAGCCGCATTATACCATCAGTATCATCTCATGACTATACCTGGAAGTTCATGAGTCTAATTATGACAGACTGAATTATGGGTAAGCATATGCACAGTAGGCAAATGTTAAATAGCAGCCAACTGTCAGTCAAGGTGACCTCACATAGGGATCATCTAGGACCTCCCATCATGGCCCAAATATAAACAGACCTTCCCATTTCTGCCTTGTTACAGCATTCCTGGCTGGAAACCCGCCCCTCCCTTTAGGGCATACTGTCTTATCTCTTCACCTCCCAAATTACACAGGGCTGCAGCCTTCCCTAGCGTGGCCCGTCTCCTAAAATGTACTTTCAATAAATCTTACTTTTTCTAAATTTCGCCAACCTGTAATTCTTTGCTGTGTCGGAGGGGAAGAACCAAAGGACAACACACAACACCAACGTCCCTCCTTCTCCCCCACGCCGCTGGGGCGATGCCTGATTTCACTTCACCCCAGTGGCGACAATACGACTTCCTCTGCAGCCCTGTGAGCAAGTTTCCCCTAATGTACCCCTTAGATAAGGCTTACCAAAGCCTCGCTCTCTTTGGTTTGAATTGTCTGATCTGGCCTTAGCCTAGGAACCCCAAGGCACTCTACTCACAAACCTTAATAAAGGCATGTGCCCCAGATTGTGCAGCTCTCTCTGCCTGCACTCGGCTCTGATGTCCTCAAGTGGCCCAGTAAGGTCTAATGTGTACTTCCTCCAAGGTCTGTGAATTATAAACTTCCTCTGTGGCCTTTCCTAGAACTGGCTCACCAACTGACACCCTGGGGCTCTACTTAAAAATGTCAGTTTAACAAAGTCACAACAATATCTTTTTAATCGAAACATAGAATAAATGAATCTAGTCAAAAGGAGTCTTCTTTAAACATTTTTGTAACTTGGCTTCCAGGCCAGTACAGTTTTCTGGTTTCCTCCTAGGACACTAGCTGTATCTTTTGTTTCCCTACCTTTCTTGTTAAAATTCTTCTCATCTTCCCAACTTCTAAATGTTAGGGTACTCCCAGATCTTAGTCCTTGGACTTCTCTTCTCTGTCTATACTCTCTAGGTAATCTTCTCTAGTCTAATAGCTTTAAATACTATCTATGTGATACTGGCTAAGAAATTGTTATCTTTAATCTGGATCATTCTCTATAGTTTAGGCTCAAACATTCAGATATTCTAGGTTCTACATCTCTGCTTGGATGCCTAATAACATCTGAAAATTAACAGATCTGAAATCAAAGTCTTGATTCACCACTGCTACAACTTCCTTTCTTCCTCATCTCTGTAACTGTCGTTCTCAAAAGGCTTTCCAACATACAAGGACCTCCATGATTTCATCTTCACCATTCTTTCTCCTTCTTACTTTCTCCCTCCCTCACTGCAAACCAGACACACTGGTCTTCCTGCTATTCCTTGTGCACTTCAAGCAGGTTCATGTTCACATCTTAGAGCCTTTGCACTAATCGTTCCTTCTGCATGGAAAATTCTTCACTCAGTTATTCCCACAAATCATTCCCTCACTTGATGCAAATTTCTGTTTAAATGTTGCTCACTCAGGGAGGTCCTTCCCTGATCCATTTATTTAATTTATTATTTATTTTTTTTATTTTAAAGCATCACTATAATTCTTAATCCTTTGCCCCATCTTTTTTTTTTTTTCTTATCACTTATCACTGTCTGGTATTATCCTACACATTCTTTTTTGACTATCTATTGCAGTAGACAACATAAAGAGTGATATGTATATATTTTTAAGTTTCTCATCATTGAATCCCCAGTGAAAAACACAGGCCTTGATGCCTAATAGGTATTTAATAAATATTTGCAGAATGAATAGATGAATTTGTTACCAATAGGAATAACCAGTAGGAATAATGTTACAGTATTATGTTATCATTGCTGGTAAAATGAATCAGGAAAGAAACCGATTCAACATTTATGCATTTAATGTTTGGGTGAAACAAGGATGGATACACTACGTTGAATTAGAGATATAAGAACTTTTTAGAGCTGAAAGGGGCATTCAAGATTACCTAATACAACCCCTTTGTAGTTAAATATTTATTTTTATAACTTGGAACTATCATTTCATTTCCCTGAATTTCAGGGTTTAAGCTAATTTATTGAAAGCTGATACTTTTATTTTCTCTAAAGGAAATGAGTATTGACACACTTTATGCTTAATAACATTAAGATTTAAATGCAAAGCAATGACTTACAGAAGAGAAAAACAGGTGATGATCATTCATATGTCCAAAGAGTACTGGATGTATATTAGTATTATTAGTATAAGCACATCTTAGCATTTTATGTTCTGAAAAACATAAATAACAACATATAAAATATGTGCAGAAAAGCAAGTAGTGAGGCAATATGTTCTATGTGTCATGTGATTGAGTTAATAAAATTACAGAAATATTCCTTAACATATCAATAATGTTAATTTTATTACTCTTGATATTTCACACATAAATATGTACATACGTGCACACTCACACGCAGGAGCGCACGCACGCACGCACACACACAAACACACACATACACACACACCGTACAAATCAAAAGAATTTCTAGGTTTTTATAAACTTGCAATTCAAAGATATGACCTTGTAATCCACAAGTAGATCTTCTAGTATTTAAAAAACCATCATTTTAACACCTAAACTTCCTGCAGGCAGCAGGGTTCCTTCTGTATGACTAACCCATGTCAGCTGTATTTCATTTTTATTTGAAAAGACTGATCCAGTATTTTTACAGCTCTCGATTAAGCTGTTTAAACAAAAAAAAGTAAATGTTGAAAGAGGAAATCATTGTAGTTAAGCTCCATGTAAACGAATAATGGGCAAATCTCTGGTGGTTTGAAAGTTCTGTTTGGATAAATATCTAAATCTATTCGAACCTCTTTAGCTGAAAAGTTCCAGCTCCCACAAGGTTAGTAGAGCTTTAGGTTTTCAACTAAATCTGACATAACTTTTCAAAAATACCCACATTCAGTCCCTAGCCCATAGTAAAAGCAACTTTGTGGGGGAAAAAAGTTAACAGAGTTTTCGCAACATAAAATGTCTTCAGTATTTGGTTCAACTCCAACTTTAAAACTTCACTAAAAGGAAAAAAAATCAGTAGGCCATGGACAAGACACTGTATGCATTAGAATTGCAATTAACCATATCATCGAGGTACCAAACTGTCAAACATTTTTAACACCTGTTGATAACCAGGCAGAAGTAACGATTCATTTTCACCTCTTCCCTGAATTCTTATCCATCATTCACATCTCAGTTCAGCATTACCTTCTCAAGAGAGACCTTCCTAGTCTGTTAATTGGCATAGCATTATAAATCTCTTCCATGTCACTTGCCATGATCCCTGGTGGAGTTGTTTAATTTCTATCTCTTCTATAGTACTAAAACCTCCCTGAGGGTAAGCATTATGTAGTGTCTTTGTCCTCACCACTATATTCTAAGAACCCAGCACAATGCATGCCTAATGAAAATCACTTTTAAATAAACATTTGTAGAATGAACAAATCCTCCAAAACATCAAGTAGGTGAAAGACTTAATATGATAGCTTTTGCTATGGAACGTTATAGAGAAGACTTGAGACGATAAAAAAGCTTTTTAAATTGTAAAATACTATACAAATATCTTGTTATTACTCTACTACAGATTCAAACTACGGGGCAGTTTAAATGCATTACCGGATGTAAAAAAAAAAAAACAAAAAACAAAAAACTGTCCTACTAGAGACATTCATGTTCATGCGTGAGCACACATGTATGTGCACACACACAGACACACACACTTTTCTAATACTGTTAACAATTCTGATTTTACTCCTTATTGGTTCAGTAGTTGGCAAGTGGCAAGTATCACCCCATTCAGGTAAATACCACATAGCGATTGGAAGCAAGAAGAGGAAGGAGAACAAGAATTACTTGCCTTTCATCTCTTTATAACACACCTGAACTGTTCGAATGCTTTAGACCAGTATTCTTGATCTTTTATATTTTTCTTACTCTCTTTCCTAGTAATAACTCTCATTATCCCAGTCAAATAGGTCTACTTGATGTTCTTTCAACACATTTCTGATCTTTAATGATTGAGTCTTTGTGTTTGGTCTGTAACTCTCTATAAAACCTTCCTCCAAGTTTTCAGTCAAAAGTGATCTTCTGCTGCTCTGAATTCCTACTAAGATGATGTATGTGAATACTCTATGCAGACCAAAAAACCTCTATGGATGTACTAGGTTTTATTTTAAAGAATAAATTTTCCACCATCTGTATTGAATTTATCATACCCATAGTGTCTTACAGTCGTTTGGGTCTATTATTGGTTCTGTTCACAAACTTATATATTTCTGAAATGAAAAGTCCATATCTTATTCAGTTTTGTACACCAAACAGTCCCAATGCTTTGTGCACAAGGCACATTCATACATTAAAAGAATGACTAAATAGATGTGTAGGCAAATGGGAGACATAGCCTAGAGCAGAGGGCTAACTTTCTGTGTCAATTATGTATTGGTATCTGAGTTTTTAAATGGATATGTTAGATAACCTAACACATATGTCCCATCATATGGTATCTAAATGCCTATAAGCAAATTAATCATTTTTAACATGCACTGTGAATTTAAGCTATTTAATTCTATAATATGGGAATCACTGGACAAAATAAAGTTTAGTAATAAACAATCCTGTTTATAAATAAAAAAAATAGCCTATAGTGTCTAGTTGATCACTTCGAATCTTAAGTTCTGATTCTCTTTAAACTCAATCCTAGAATATCTGCATACAGTCCAGTTTGGACAAGTTCTTCGCATGCAAAATCATTTTAATATTTATTTAATCAGACATAATTAGTGAGGGGCTTTGGGGGAGTTTGTTTAAATAAATATATTAAATAAATTTCAAAGTCAAATAGAACCACATTTTGGATGACCTATGAAAGTATGTAGCACAATATTTTTAACTACTGCCTCTATAAAATACTCCAACATCCTTGAAATAAAATGTCACCAGAGAGCAAATCATGGATTCACTCATTCACCAGATATATACTGAACCTGACTTATGTGCCAGGTACTGTGAGTACAAAAGATGATCACCACAAAACCAACATAGTAAACTTCTTCCACACAGAGAGCTTATGTTTCAGCAATAGTTGAATCTCATGTCCTCCGTGAAGCTGCTCCAAACCACAACTTCCTCTACCTGGTTAACTCTTAATGCTTTTATAAGCAATGCCACATAATTAAACTTATTAAATATCATCCTCTAGTGACTTATTTTTCATAGGTGTGCTTTAAACTAAAATGTTAAGCTTCTTTAAAGCAGAGAGAATATTCCATACTTGATTTTCATGCTTTAGTCCCATGGTACCTAGTATATGGCTAGGTCCTGCAGTAGTTAATACATGCTGATTGACTGATAAAATTATGGAAAGAAACTTATTTCTGAACCTAGAAAAATTGTTGATACGGCCAGTTCTTAATTATCTGTGCTAAGGAGGATAGCTAATGCAAAACAAAGGATAATATATGTCATTTCCATTAGGTTCTGGAATGCATTTCCATGCTTAACTTTTCATTTCCATCTCTTGCTTGACTTGAGAATGTATTTCCAACAAAATAATGAAGTTTCAATGTTAATTCCCAACTGTGGCCAAATCCCGAATGCTGTCTGACTGACCAAAAAGAAGAAAAGGAATATTGAAAATGTCTATTGCATTTTTAGCCTTCACTATACTCATTTAACAATGAAATGTTTGCCACTGTCTTCTTTCTGTCAGTTTCACCACCCTGACATTCCTTCTTGAAAGCAGGAAATATACATTAATCTTAGTTTACAGGTGTCCTAGCACTTACAGTATCAGCTTTCATGGAGTATGCAATTATCTTCAAGTTCTATTTGCTGTTTCTTCCACTCTTCTACTGAAGTGAAAAAGGTAGGGATTTGTTTAATACCAAACATTTGGGTACTCATGGAATAAGGTGTAAGCATTCTGCTTCATCTATAGGTATTTACCACATTTTAAAGAATGTGCCTACTTTTCTCTTTCAGTCAAAAAAAAAAAAACAGGATTTGAATTAAAAATAAGGAAAACTTAGATTAAATGAAAATGGACAAAAGCAGACCATGGCTATTTATGAAGAATATTTTCTTTGGGGAAAATTATTTCCCTTTTGTGATAAATGATACCTTATATACTTTTTTTTTCCATTTTACAAAGCATGTTCAAAGTCATTATTATACCTAGTCCTATTAACAACATATGTGAAATGGGTAATTATAATTGACCCTTGATCAACATGGAATTGAACTGCATGGGTCTACTTACATGAAGCTTTTGTTACGATAAATATATCATTGGCCTACTGTATCCCTGGATTTTGCATCAACAGATTCAACTAACCACAGATCGAAAACAATATTTTCGATCCTTGGTAGGGAATCCATGGATGCAGAGCGCCGACTACATGCATTGTTCTATGCCACTGTACATAAGGATGCTTGAGCATCCACAGATTGTGGTATCAGTGGGAAGGTCCTGGAGCTAATCTCTGATGATACCAAGGCACAACTGAGTTTTTTGGGAAGTCAAAAATTATACGCGGATTTTCAGCTGTACAGTGGGGGTCAGCGTACCTAACTCCTGCAGTGTTCAAAGGTCAACTGTATTATTGTTTCACTTTCACAAATGGGGAAACAGAGCATGTTTCTTAAGTATGCAAAGACCAAGGCTAGAACTTAGGTCTATTAATACTCAGTCCAAATAGCTTTTTATTCAAATGGATTGATAAAAAATGCTTTGCATTTGTACAGAACACTAAAGTTTGAAACTACTTATGGGTCAAATAAAGTGGACAGGGTACTTCTCGACAGTATGCAAAATTAAATGGGATGGATCTCTTTAAGTTTTTAGTCAGGTCCATAATAAAGAAATTAAAGAAGACATACAAATGGCCAACAAATATATGAAAAGATGCTCAACATTGCTAGCTAATAGGGAAATGCAAATTAAAACGCAATGAGATACTATCTCACACCTGTTAGAGTAGCTACAATCAACAGGGCAAGTAATAACAAATGTTGGAGAGGTTGCGGAGAAAACGGAACCCACATACACTGCTGGTGGGACTGCAAATTGGTATGGGTACTATGGAAAACAGTATTGAGGTTCCTCAAAAAACTAAGAACCAATCTACCACATGATCCAGCAATCCCTCTACTGGGTATCTACCCCAAAGACTTGAAAACCCATATCCAAAAAGATATTTGCACTCCGATGTTCATAGCAGTATTATTCACAGCGGCCAGGACATGGAAGCAACTGAAGTGTCCCATGATAGATGATTGGCTAAATAAGCTGTGGTCCATATATACAATGGAACATTACTCAGCCATAAGAAGAGATGAAATACTGCCATTTGCAACAACGTGGATGGACCTCGAGATAAGCATGCTAAGCAAAATAAGCCAGACTGAAAAAGTTGAAAATTGCATGATATCACTTATATGTGGGATATAAACCTAAGAGCAGCAAAGGAACAGGACAAACAAACAGAGACTCATGGACATGAACAATGGACTAGTGGTTACCAGAAAGTAGGGGGTTGGGGAGGAGATGGGAGGTAGATGGGGTAAAGGGGGTCAAATATAGGAGGGTGGGGGAGGGTGCAGTGGGTAAAGGGGATCAAATATATGGTAGCTAAAGGAAACTGGACTTTGGGTGGTAAACACAGTAGAATATATAGATGTCAAATGATAATGTACACCTGAAAATTATATAATTGTATTAAGCAATGTTACCCCAATAAACTTAATAAAAAAAAAAAGAAATTAAGAGATCAGTAATTGAACAGAGTTGTGCACAAATTTGATACTGCCTTAGCAGATATGTAAATGCCCTTTACTAAATGTTTTTGAGAAGGTAAAGAGGGGTTGATTCCTTCACCCCATGGAACCATTTTCAACTCAGTTACTCATGCCTTTTCCTATGCAAATGATATCAATTGATGACTAGGTCACATTCTCCTTCTTACTGATGATCTTGGGAAAGCTTCACTATAGTTTTTTTTTTCATCGATTTTTCCATTCTCACCATTGGTGAATGCCTTAGCTTTAAATAAGTAGCTGAGATGTAATCATTTCAAATTGATAATAATTCTAAAGGTTTGTCTTATGTGGTGTGTTTGTGTACGTGTGTATCTATCATCAAAGCTCAACTGGATAATTTTAGTGATGTTTATTATATATTTCTTTTAATTTCTAACTTCACTCATGAATTGAAACAATGTAATAAGTTATTCTATTTTACCTTTGCAACACAAAGGAAAGTAACAGCACATAATTACTAAACATATTTATTTGTTTTCTTTTATTACATTTAAATTTTTTTTCAGGCTTCACCTTATAAAGCTAATTCACTTTCCATAAATTATGGTTTAAAACTAGAAGAAAAGAACAGAGAATGTTCAATGAAAAGCTATGTTTACTTGCTATAATTTTCATAAGCTATATCTCAAACAGATTCTAACTAGAAATAACCAGACATCTATTGTAGAAAAAGATACTGATATATTTTTCTATATTATGAAAATAGTATATGATTAAGATTTTGCTGAAAGAGTATAATACTTGAATAGTTACACGAACATCACTATTATTGCCTATAAACAGTGCATATTTAACATAGCATACATGACCTTCAAAATAGAGTTTGAATAAAGTTCAAATCAAAGCAAAAGGAAACAAACTCATAGATTCCTTGCTAATAATAGTATCCAATTTATGCTCTTGCAAATACTGAAATGGCTTTAAATTTTATCCGTATATGTATAGATGCATGCACATGCTACATGTTCTCTAGTACACATGCACATAAAAACCATAAACATATAGGGGCATTTATTTTTTCAAGCTTCTTTTTTATATCATTTCTACTCAATATAAATAAATCCCAGAAAAAGGTTTTAATCACTTAAAATTTAGCTTTTGGTGGGGAAAATGAGAATTTGTCAGGTTGGGGATATATTAACTCTTTCAGACAAATTATGTCCCATTTTATGTTCTGAAAAAGATGCTTTTCCAGATGAGACTCTAGTGGCCTGAAAGAGTTTATGCACCCTTTTAACTGAGCAGTATATTCTCTTCTTACCATTAGCATCATGCATAAAATGTCTATCAATTCCCTAAACAGAGTTTGAAAAATATAGCTCACAGCCTACACAATTTCAAGCTGAAGTTCAAACAAGCAAGACTCCTCAAAAAGAAAAAAAACTTTTTTGCTACCTGATCTTAAAAAAATATGCTGCACTCAGTTTCTTAGAATGTGATTTCTAACAGTTTAAGATGATATAATTCTTAATATCCGCATTTTAAATCAAAACATAAGGAAAAAATAACACTAGAAATATCTTAGACCCTTTTCTTTTGTCAAATTGAAGTTATGCCGGATAACATATAGCTAATATTTTCTCTTTACCTGCCAGAATGTTGTTTAACATTAATCATTTTACAATGAACTCTAACCCATTTAAATAAACATTTATTAAGACGACTTTCTACAAAGCATTGTGCTGGGCTTGTGGTAGAGTGCTCAAAGATGACTGTGAATCTGTACCTCAAAATATTTTATAACCCAGCGTGCAAAGCAGACATGCACATAAGCAGAGCACAGGCAAGCTAGCAAGTACAATAATGAAAGTATTAAAATATTATGAGAACACAGGGGACAGGGAAATTAATTTCGATTGCTATCATTAAGGCTTTCAGGAGGAGATGGTATAAATAAGCAGCTAATTTTTAAATGAGTTTACAAACCTTTCAGAGAGAAACTTTTCTCCATTTGAAGGGGACCAGACAAGAAGGAATAAATAGTTTCACAGTGAACAAGTGTGGAATTCATTCCAGATTTCCAAAGCTTTCTGACCTGAGAGGCAGCACAACACCATGGTCACCAGCTCACGGCTTAGAGTCTGAAAGACCAAGACTTGAATCCTGGTCCTTTCTGGGGGTTCAGAACAGGCCTCCCCAACACATGCCACTTTGGCATGTGAATTATTTTGAGCTGAAGGCAATCAAGACCCTGCAGACTTATGAGAAACTTTTACCTTTTGCTTTAAGATGTTAAATTAGGGATCTTAGCCATAATAAGAGTTGTCACCAGAAATAACTTTTTATGACCTATTTATAGAGAAGGAACAATTTTTAATTACTTAACATCTGCTCTTCTTATCATCCTAAGAATGATCGTCCTCCCCTCTGAAGCCCCAAGGTGATCCTTAGCTCAGAATGTCATATATACCTCATTTTCCCTTTCTATCTCTGACTCTCTCTTGCATGTGAGGTTCCCATACATTTGGTTATCTTCTCTTGTTAATCTGTCTCATGTATATTTAATTATTAGACGACGAGCCAGAAGAACTGTGAGGCTAGTAGAGTTTCCTCCTCCCACACCTTCATTAACTAGACTCATTACGTGCTTGAACTCGAAACCTTTGTAGCCTCAATCTTCACATATTTGAAATGGGGTTAATAATAGTACCTACCTCATAGGATTGTTTTGGAGATCACGTGAGATTTTATATGTGTATATTCCGAGCACTGTGACTGACAGATGACATTCACCAAACAGGTGCTATTATTTTATTATCATTTTTATTTTTATTGTTATTATAAATTATTACATTTATTGTTATACCTTCAATTTCAAATTAATGCACAAATAATTGAACTAAAAATCTCCCAATATGATTATGAAGAATGTGTATTTCAAAGAATGCTAACAATCTTCCTTTTTATAAAAGCAAATATTTTCCTCACATGATTTTCTAAAACAATTCACTTTACAACGTATGCATTAACTCCATTACTGACCATGCTCTTTTTGTGTGTGTTTGTTTTGAATTTTTTTTTTTTTTAATCCTGGATCTTCTATCCCTGAGCAGTCTCCTGAAAAAAGTTTTGCTTTGAACTTCCTAATATTTTGAGTTTGAGATCAGCAGGCAGTTGAAGGTAAGGAGAGAGAGTCAGAGTCAGTGAACTTCCCTGCAGTCTAGTCAAAGTTCTCGATTTTTCTTCAGGACCTAGAAAATAGCCAGGATGACTATATTCACACACACACACGCGCACACACACACACACACATACACACAGAGCTTTGTTCCTGGGGGTTGTTTTTGTTTTGTCAATTTTATATGGCATTTACATTACAAAATGGGGATTATCATCTCACTAAAATTTGTTATTGGCATGTTCTCAAAGGTGATTAATGTTACTGTGTTTGAATAACAACTTTGAGATTTTTCATCTTTTTATGAATTATTCCCTTAAGAAAGAATAGCAGGAAAAAAGTAACATAAATGCAGTACAATACAGACCTCAAATCTGTTTTGAATTGTCTAGTAAGGACAATGTGCTTTCTTAGTAACGAGATTTTTAACCACTCCAAATGACTCTCCCTCCTACTATGAGGAAATCCCAGGTGTTGATATTAGTTGACAGGATGTTAATGTCATTAACATTCTGTCAGCTCTTCTTGTCAATGTGTTAATGGTGCCCCTGCTGCTCAGTCACTCTCTGTCCTCCACTTGGTGAAATGATTTAGCCAGCAGTCAATCAAAAAGCTAAGTTGATTTGGAGCAATAGACAGCCCTGCCGTTGACAAAATCTATGTGAGTAAATGTGGTAAGATATTTGTCAATAAGATATAAGAAGTAAAGTCAACATTGGGTTTAGTGTGCTTTTTAGACAGTGTAAGATGTTAAAACTGGACTATGGCACATATTTAAAAGTCTAAAAGGTCCTCTTTTGAGAATAGTCTTTCCTTTTGGGAAAAGGAAGGTGTAATAAGTAAAAGTGATATTTTGATTTAAAAGAAAGAAAAAAAAGACTGTCACAGTTATACTGGTCAAGAAGACAAAACCTGCAAAAATTGGAATCCACGTATAATGTCAACTCAAAAAGAACAGGCCTAAAGAAGGCAAGTAGTCCATTCACAGTGCTCCCTCTCATGTCTCTTAAACATGGGTTATTTTTCACAGCTCTGAAACCGGATGTGATTCTAAACCTCGCTCCACCCACCAATATTTGCAATTGGTGCTAAACACCGACACTGACTACATAATTTCTGATAACCTTAAAAAAAAAAAAAGATGACCTCTAGAAATTAATAAATGAAAAACAACAGGGATAACAGGCATATAACTTTCTGAGTTGTTGAAGTTATCTTGACTAAACAAACTCAAGCTCACTACAATGACACAGAGATAACTGTGGTCAATTTTATCATCAGATATAAAAAATTATAAACAGAAAACTCGAGTATATATAATTAGGCAATGTCTGATACATAGTATAAACATTCAATAAATGAGAATTAATATAATCATTTTTATAACTTACTAAAAAAGAGTATAGTCTCTATTTTAATTCACTACACAAATGAGCTTAAAACTTCCAATACTATTATGATGAGAATATTAGCATGAAGAATACTAAGAACTTTGCTTTTTAAAATCAGGCAAACAGTAGCAATTTCTCCCACATGGTAAGCTAGATATTTGAATGTGTGTTTCAGTATATACATTGCTAGAAATTCCCTACTACAATTTATAAGAGAATTTTTCCTATTTCTCCCTGTTTTATAGTCTTATAAAATTAGTTTTGCTTAGTTTACTTTTTCTACCTTTTTTTTTGAGTCATGAAGGTGTTCAGAGCAGGCCTCCCCAAGGTGTGCTACTTTAGCATGTGCATTATTTGGAGCTGAAGGCAATCAAGACCCTGATGGCTCATGATAAACTATGACCTCTCCCTTAAAGAATTTATATTGTGGGGGCTTGCCCTAAGAGTTATTACCAGAAATAACATTTCATGACATATCTATAGTACAAGACAAACTTCAAATTACTAAACATTTGCTCTTCTCATCATCCTGTGAATAACCTTTCTCCCCCTGTGAAGCCCCAAAGTGTCTGACCTCATCCTTAGCTCAGAATGTCATATATGCCTCATTTTACCTTTCTGTTTCTGAAACTCTCATGTTACGTGGGATCTTTGAGTCTCTCATGTATGGGGGGTTCACATACATATGTATGTGATTGAATTTGGTTATTTTCTCTTTTTAATCTATCCCATGTTGATTTAATTATTAGACCGGCTGGAAGAAGCTAAAAGGATAGAGAAATATTTCTTCCGCCCCCACAGTCAGAAAAGGCAATCAGTTTGGGGTAGAGAAAGGGAGACAGAGGTGATGAGGTACCTTCAAAAGTCATTGGCTATTCTTTAAGAGGCAGGAAATAGCCTAGGCCACTCCATTCTTAGGAGAGGTTTCATTCTTTTTTGTCGTTGCTATTCAAATTTTTTGACATCTATTTTATAAAAAGTGTGTATTATCCCTTTTAAAACTGATTACACTTTACATGCGTGCTCTAAAAATGTGATTCAATGTTACTCAAGTTCCTGAGATTTATATAAAGAAAAGTTTTATAACTATTAGCACAGCCTACTACTGTTTAACAATAGCCCTTGTGAAGTGCTAAATAAAAGTAGGAGCTTGAAAGAGATGATATCCATTGTCTCTAGCTATAATATTCTGTGATTAAACACATTCTTACTGAGTGTTTACATGTCGCTAGATGCTACGTGCTGTGATGGGCATACAGAAATTAACACACCGGACATGATCCTTGCCATAGAGGAGACCGAGCCAGAGAAACGTGTAAATGCCCGACTGTCAGCAATTTGAGGTCAAGTTTTCTATCTTGTACAATGTTGTATATTTCATGGCCTGGCAAAGCTTAGCATATTATAAGTGTTCAATCAATATTGTGAAAGAGTAAGAGTGAATATAGGATGCTATAGGACTTAGCCCAACCTGGAGATTTGGTGAAGATTCAACCTATATATTCAATTGCTCTCTCCACCATGCCACTGTTGCTAACTATAACACTAATGCTTTTCTAAAAGCCAAGAGGTGTGGCACTACTATTCAGTTTTTGAACTCACAGTCCTTATAAAGAGATTACTATTTAAGTAGGTAAGGTTACTTTCAAGGGAAACTACTCCCATACTTATGCCTGTAGTTATTCAATTTAAAGGGCCAGTGACCTGAAGCAAAATCATCTATTGACAGGGAACAGAAATATTAGAAAGATCATCCAGTACAGAGAATCCTATACTAGAAATAGAATCACAGTTCTAATTTTAAAGCAGAATTAAGTATCCTACAATAAAATATCCCTCTCTTTTGAAACTGCCAGAAGAGTAGAAAAAATATTAAGTAGGCACCAGAATTCATTTAACATGCATATATACATATGATTATCATGCATTTTGTTTGTCATTTTCTAGAAGATCAAAACTCTCAATGAATGACCAAGGAGTTTTCCAAAGCAAGAATAATTTGAGCAATAGTTCTATCATTGTAATTCATTAATTTGGAGTTTTTAGCCAATTCAAGTCAATATTCTAACTTTTTCTCTAAAATAAATTGCTGTGAATATATTTTTAATATGATATGCAAAGTTTGAGCCGCATACATTTTAATATAATTTTCAATCCCCTTGTAGACAAATAGTCACACTTTAATGCCCCTTAAATGAAGAATAACCACTCATCTATAACATACAGATACAGAAGGCTCTGGATTTTCATTTTAAAATGCTTAATTACTTGCATAAAGAGAAATAAAATAAAGAGTCCAAGCCAAGTTCATGAGGGTTTGAAATTACTTTTCTTTTTCTAAACGAGCAACAAAGACACCTCAATGGTGCAAGCTGTTATGTGGCCACAAGCCAACTGTAGAAGAAAATGATAAAAAGAACAAGGAGATTAGAAATTAAATTTAAATATATGAGGCAAGAACCAAAATCAAAAATTGAAAAATGCAGGTGGTGTTTCCAGCCAGTGAACAATATAATATATTTGGATGAATAATCTAATCAGCAATAAAGTTACATCTTCACATTAAGTATCTCAATGTGGGCAATTGTGTAATTTAAGGTTCTATTTTGAGGATTTCCTGCCTCCAATCACCCACAAACTTATGTTTCTAATATTCTTATTTACAAAAGTACTCAGCATCACTAAAGGACCAAACAAAACGCTGTATTAATTCATGAATCAAAAAACTAAGAATGAAAAAAATTTTTTTTTCACATAAATCTAAACTGACATTCTCAAGTAACTGTTCAGTACTGTAACTTAGAAGGTGGGCAGGAAAGAAAACATATCAGAGAAGAAATAGGCAATAGATTTAACCTTGAAACAAGGTGACTGCCACATAGTTATTGAAGGAATTTACTTATTATCAGATAAAGAATTTACAGTATTTATTCCCTCTAGAGATATAAAATAGAGAGTCAATTTGCAGTTCAAGATATTTACTTAAACCCAGAAGAAGAGGATATGGCTTTAACTTTTGAAAACTAAAGTAGAAAAAAAAACCCAGCTCTAATGTAGTTTATCGTTAGATACCAGATTTAACATTAAACAATTCAAGCTAAATGCTATTTCTCAAGTTCTCCTTTCAAATATTTCTGTAACTTTTATGAATATAATATATGAAAAATGGGACTTTAAAACCCATTCATTTATCAGGAAATGCCTAATGTTACATAGCTAGCTACTACAATTTAGTTAAATATATAATCTACTGATCAATTTATCTATTCATCCAGCCATGCATCCATTTTATCCTTCACAATCCTTTCAGTCTACTGATATTAGTCATACTCTGATTGCCCTTGAAAATGCACGTGTCTTCAGAAAAAAACCTGTGTACTCGCACACACACACAAAGAAAAAAAAAAACTCTCTGACCAGAAAAATCTTCTCCTGTTGATCATTTCCTTTACACGAATGGTTACATAAGAAGATTCTCTGTTTTGTTTTGTTTTAGGTATAATCAAGCCTCATAATACTTACCTTGCATATCTTGTGGGCCTTCAAATGAAATTCTTCTTTGAGTAACAGCATTGTTTTCTTACATAATTGTTCCCTTGCCTACTCTACCACCTTCCAAACATCACAAACTAAAATTTATGTTGCTAATATTAAAAAAAAAAAAGCCTATACACAGAATTCCTTTGAACAGAGAGTATGAATAGGCGGAGTAGAATGAAACAACCACATAGTAAATAGACAGGCAGGCAGGCGGAGCAGACAGACAGACAGACAGACAGACAGACAGACACACACACACACACACACACACACACACCAGACTCACTTTTACACAGAGAAACTAACAAATAAACAAAATGCTTAAATAAAGGATATCGTCATCTTTTCCACGAACTTATCATGTTCATTTCCTGTCTGAGGGAATTTCTTGATGTCACCTTCCAGATGAACAATTTGTCGTTCCATTGCTGCAAGGTTGCTCTTGAGAATTTGAGCTGAAACTAAAGAACAATGTACAAAGCATTTAGAATATTTTACCAGGTATTCTAGAAAAAAACTAAAACAATATCAGTTAAAGTATTTTTTTAAATGTAGAAAACAGTTCCCAGAAGTCAACTCACATTTTTCTGAATTACTGTTCATAAAAATTCTACTCCCCATGAAATAAGTGAAAATGTGTAATATAATATACCAAATCATCACGTTTAATATAAGAATGTCGCCACTTTATACAGACATTAGTTCAAACGAATCTATATCTGTTTCAATTTATTGATGGAATTCCTAATATTTAATTCTTTAAAATATAATTTGAAGATTAAAGAGAAACTAAGGTTCAAAGAGATCTTATTTTATTAATGTATGTTCTTGGGTATATAAATGATTTAGGTTAAATTACATAAAAGGATCAAATATTTTTCTTCTGTTGAAAAATCCTGATTTTTATAAAGCAACATCTATGGTAAAAGTTCTATTCTCTAGTACTTTTCATACCCATAGAAATGTGAAAAATAACTGTTAATACATAGAGAATTTAGCAAAACCCAGCAAAAACATATACGCATACACACCCTCAAAACTTCAGTGTGCCTTCAAATACTATCATTAGTTGCTTTAATTACCCCTAACATTCTCTGCACTTTTCTTTTTCTCTCCTCATTGACAATCAATAATTTTAAGTATTTTATTCAAACTGCTCCTAAATACATGCATATTTTCCAGATCTCTCACGATGCCTTCGTTTCGCAAAAGTATTTTTTTTAAAAAACTAATACTATTCTATAGGTACTCTATTATTGAACACCTGTCAATTATATATGAAGAAACTTCTATCAGTATCCAGGCATTTGGCAGGATTCTAAGTGAAAAGAACAGGTAACTTAGAATTTGATAGGTAGCCTGACATTGGTTTTTAAATCCAGACCTCTGAAACACTGTTCTTTTCATTAAAGAACTGTGAAACAGAAATAGAATAATATTACAATTCTTTTTTTTTTTAAGTAAATTTTGTTCAGAGGCATGTCAGAATTACAATGGAAAATTCAAGAGCCTGACAAAATCAACCCCCTGGGCCAAATTCTCCTGATACAAATTCCTCACACTGACCACACATCTTTATAACTCAACGAGGAGAAATTGCCTTAAATATACATGTAAATTCAGGAGACTGAAAATCAAATAACAACACTAAAAACAAATTATGTTTTTCTTATTAATCTGTCAGTTCAAATAGCCCTGTCCAATTTAGTTCTATTTGTTTAGATCTGAAAAACCTGAAAATTAGTCTTTATTTGGAAAAGTCTAAGAAAGTTTTGTCTTGCCAAACATTTCCTAATGGTTTAGCAATCATTGCTTGCTTTATTTAAAGAACGAGTTTGCTATGGAGGAAATCATTATGACTTTAAAAGTGGATTTTTTTCATTTAGGTTTTTTGCTTAATTCTTGCTAATTATTCAAAAGATTTCTCCTTCCTCATTTGCTCGATTGAAAAACTGAAGATATGAAATCGACAAGTTGTTTATGTTATTTAGGTTGCATGGAAGAAATAAACTCATGATAACTTCCTGCAATAAACAAAATGTGCCCAAATGCCAGGTTTAGATCCCGACAGTAATCCTTCTAAAAGCAATAGTAATTCTAGTAGTAAAACGGGGATGATGATGAGGATTCATCTTTTGATTGTTCAATACAGAAACAGCCCCGACAAGTATGCACACAAAAGTCTAGATATCTCAAATAACAAGAGACAATATTTTTAATCCAGTGAAATTGCTTTTTACCCTAAAGTTAAATTCTGAATAAAACAATATTTTACAGCCATCTGTCCTCTTCAATTTCAGATGTCAAATCCATAGTCCTCTATAAATCCCTCTAGAGCTCTAGTCCAAATTCTCTACCATTTATGGGCACTTTTGTTTGCTTAAGTGATCTTCCACATGTTACCTTCTGCTTTGAAAGAGAATTATTTTTGTTTCGTGTACAGAAACATCGAATCTCTGCTATAAAACCTCAAGCTATTGAATGGTAAGATTCATATCTAATTCTTTGCTTTTCCCTTAGTACTTAACACATATGGTCCTCATATATGCTTGCTGAATGAATATTTATATTTCATGAAGTTTTGGTTCAGATTTAAATTTATGCCCATTTCTGCAACTGAATGTGCATATAGAAGTTAGATCATTATGAGTGAAAGTTACCTTATCAACTATGATGTGAGTATGGAAAGGAAGCAGAAAGTTGAAGTCTGTCTAATTATACGTAGAGGAGGCAGGGTTGCAGAAGATACTTAGACAAATAGGAAAAGTGAGGAACTGGAATAAGAAAGAGAAGGGACACCTTTATTACACTCCTCTATTCTTCTCTTGTAATAAAGTGTTAATATCATGCCTTAACAAAAAAAGAATAAAATAAATACTGGACCTGAAATAATCCAAGGATTTTAGTTCACATGCAAATTGATGGCTGCATTAAAAAAAAACAATACCATTATAGGAAACGTATATCCTTAATTTGGTGGAATTACGGTATCTTAGAGTTAGAAGTGACATTAAAGGGGACTTGGATCTGTCTCTCAAGTTTGAAAAACTCAAGTTCCATAGTGTCATAGTCCATGTTCCTAGAAAACAGAGCCTTAGACAAAGCTTACATGTTAAGGCCTTATCGGGGATGAAGGTAGGGTGTAATCAGAGAAACGGGCATGAGGGAAAAGGAAAGAAAGCATATATACAGGAGAGTAAGTTACTGAATTAGCCACAGCTGTACAAAAAAAATACAGCTGGTTGCTTAGTATCTCAGGTTGTCTCCATCAAGGCAAACTTCATGGGCATGTGGCCTGTGCAGTGGCTCAGGGCCCCATGCTTAGAAGGGCTCTGTACTTTAATGCTTTGTGGTCCTATTTGAAATTCTCAATAGTTTATTAAATGGGGCCCTTCCTTATCATTTTGCATTGGGCCCCACTGATCATGGTCCTGGTCTCCAGGTAAGATAAATGAAACAACTACAACTCGTAAGAGTAAGTTCGAGGGGGTGAGCAGTTCACTTGCTGGCTCCTTCTCATTTTCTATTCTCTTGTTGGTGAAATTCTCTTTCAAGGGGTGTTAACTTCTCACTCTGGCTAGGAAGCAAGACAAGCAGCCCAGGCTTGGAGGTGGGGGAATGGCATGGAAGTGGTGCTCAGTGAACTTAACGTGGTGCATAAACTAGATCTAGAACAGAGGATTCACTCCATTATAAGTGGCTTATTCCTTTTTTGATGGTTGATATAATTAGAAAAGGTTTTCTTTACTTACGATCAAAATCAGCATATTTTAACTCTTCTTACCCATCATACCTCATTTTGCCTAGTAGCCACACTGATCAGGGCTACTCCCTATTTTACAGAAAAGGTGCCCCGAGCATCTTCTTAATCTTCCCAGGCTACAAACACCCCAGGTCCTTCAACTAGCCTTCCAAAGGTACAAGGAATAGTCATTATGTAAGCTCTTAAATAATAACTAACATTTACTGATTACTTTGTGCTAGACATAATTGTAAGTAGTTTTATGTATTAATTCACTTAATCCTCACAAAACTCTATGAAGTATGTTCTACTCTAAAGCAGGAGTATGATAATAAACCAAATTATGTCTTCTCAGGAAGCTGTAAATGTAAAACAATGTCTAAAATCTGTACCCAGTGGAATAAAGGCATGCCACTTATATGTAGGGACAGGCATGGTCTTAGAAGTCAGATCGACCTAGATTCTAATCTCTGCCATACCAACAACTAGTTGGGATACCTTGAGCCAGTCACTTAGCCCATCTGGGTTATCA
The DNA here is from genome assembly GCF_902729225.1 of Pteropus medius. Classification (NCBI taxonomy): domain Eukaryota; kingdom Metazoa; phylum Chordata; class Mammalia; order Chiroptera; family Pteropodidae; genus Pteropus; species Pteropus medius. Next base: position 2,877,001 of record NW_024342257.1, read on the forward strand.
TTTCCTGATTTGCAAAATGAAGATAATAATGCCTTCCATAAAAAGCAGTCATTTGAGTGAAATGATTTGATAAATATAATGTTTCTATCATTATGTCTGGTACATGATAGGTAATCTATACACATTCGTTTCATATTCTATGATCATTTCCTCTATACACTACCTTACAACAAATCCCTACTGTATCTGTGCCATCGAGAATTAAACAACAATTTTCGTGTAATCTGAACAACAACAAAAAGGCAGTCATTCCCTATCTGCTACCCTACTATGGCTTGATTTAATTTAATATCTGTCTTCTTTCCAATCAAGAGAACTAAACTTAAATTTTGTTTTCTTTAGGTTTTACAAGGTACATGGAATTTTAGGTCTGGGAACCAGTGACAATTACACTAATGAACAGCTCATTTGTTAAGCGATATTAGCAAGTTTCAAACTTAGAGAATATTTCTGGAAATTAAAACCTGTCATCTGTATTTCTCTGGAGACATTTAAAAGTTAGTATATTTTGGCTTTCTAGGCTTGTCTAAAAGATAACACATTTTTAAAAAGTGTTAGAAAAGAATAACATGCCTGGTTATTTGCCTTGAATACATTTGGTCCAATCTTAAGAGCTGAGGATCAATACTGATTAGTTAACTATTTAATTAGGTCCTAGCCTACATTCATTCTAATAGCTGAGAGAGAGAGTGATTGATTAATTTTTACTGGGGTTGGGGTTGGGGTTGGGGGTGGAGTAGGGTACCTGAAGTTCCAAGAACATTTCAATACCAAAGGAGGGAGAAATGCTTGTCTCCTGCATAGTCTCAGCCTCAGGGTACATTTTTGTATCTGTCATTATATTAGTTCACTAATATCAATTAGGGAGTCTTTAATGACATGCAAACATTTTCTATCTGAGTAAATTCCCACTACAGGCATTTTCAATGACTGATTAGTCATTCTGGTGGCACTTTAATTTTTTTTTTCTCTCTTATTTCATTTTTTACATCTGCTACTGAATTACTAACACTAAAAATAAAATTATAGCGATCAGGTTCTTTATTATAGCTTTCTTCCTTATACTCCATAAATAACCTTTTAAGCTCAGTATACTTGAGTTATGTGTAGGGAGAAACTTTTCCCACAAATCTTATTTATCTACTTATTTTGCTTGAAAAATATACATCTACTTTTTTCCTGGCTTCAAACAAATATAAGAGAGTGGTCTGATCTTCATTCAAACCATTTTAAATGACAAAGTTGCTTTAATTCACAATTTTAAAAAAAGTGTAAGGTAAATATTTTAAGTGAGATTGTTTTAATGGAAAAACTCTTTAATTACATAGTATATAAGAGAACTGATATGCATTTAAGGGAGAACAAAAGGACTCTGAGGACATTCTACAGACCATGTGCAGAATGTGCAATTTTATGTAAATATAAAAGCTTTTCCAGGAACTTGAAGATTTTTTTCCTCCGAATCAAATATTTCTATTAATTTTACCCACTGACAAAGTAACCAAGCACTTCTTACATATTTGCTCTAAGAAAGGCCAAGTAAATATTTACTCTAGCAAATCTATATATGAATAGGCCCCAAAATGATTATAAGCACCCTGTAATTTTCTTTAACTGAATATATTTAGTTGAAGAATTAGTATCAGCTGAGCGGCACAGCATTAAAGTGATCTATCCAGAAAGTATATGTAAAACAGAAAACGACCTTACGAACAGCCTGAACAACAGGCACAGTTGTATTCTTTCTCAAGTGCATTTATAAGTTAATAGTTTCATTTTATATGAATGCTGTACATGGAAATGAAACAAATGTTTTTGTATAATAAGAATAGCAAAACTGATCACCGTGGGCTTCTCCGGCCTTTGAAAAAAATAAGTGGTAAATGACACCCAAATAAAAAATTCCTATAATGAAAAAAAAAATCAGTTAGAAAATAACTCATTCTTAGGGGTAGAAAAAACTGTTAAAAAGTCACCTTAACAGAAAACACAATTTAACTAGAATCCATGTTAAATATAATTTAAAAATATACATCCCTAATATGTGTTCACAAGCACCATGACTCACCCCTCTAATATGTACCCCTGGAGATAAGGTGCAGTTTTTCTGACTGGATTCATAAAATAGTCTGAGCTGATGCTGAGAGCAAAGGAGCTTCCATAAGAAATCATGAAAACTGCTTTATAAACCATATAAATATTTAACTCTAAAAACTTCCCTAAGCATATTTCAATGTCTGGGTTCATGTTTGGATAAGTTTTTACCTGAAAACAGTCTGCATGCATTCTTTTTAAATAAAGAAATTGAGCCTTCTAACAAAAAGAAAAAAAAAAAAACACCTTACTAATAACTACAGACACTATGGCTCATACAGACACTATGGCTCAATGGATAGCTGGGGTAAAAGAGAAAGAAAAAGTTTGAAACCCTCTGATAAAAGATTTGCAATAAAAAATTCTGTAGTCTGACCATGGAACCACTGACAGTGGATAGTCAAGTTACTCATGAAGAATCAGTTATTTCACCTGCTATCTCTGCTATGGTTGTTATTCTGCCTGCAGTAAATAATATCTGTGAATTTTTAAACCAAAGGATAAAAAACAAACTGAACATCTCCTATTCCTGTTGACAATCTTAGATCAAAGCCAGAATTGGGAGGTACATATGCAAGCTGCAGCTTCTATAAAGCAATGCTGGATATAGTCTAGTTGGAATAGTTTGTTCTCATCATGAAGAATCTTTTTTGCAAGCTCATTTGTTTTCCTTGCAATAAAAGATCCCACACTTCAAACTGGAATAATTTTAATGGGACAGGTCAAGTCTTTATTGAGCTGAGGTTGGACAATACTGAACTGTCCTCCCCTGAAGAATTTATGTAAATTGCTGGAACGGTATTCTCCTCAATGAAAAAGCTGGCCAGAACCTTCAAATGCTGATAAATCCTTCGTGACAATCCTATACTAATGTCTTCACTTGTCAAATCTACGTAATGCATTCTTCTTTCACCTTGGAATTAGAACACTAGTGGTAAAAGGAGACCTTATGAAAGGAGGCTACTTAATATTACAATGGGAGGGCTTAACAATAAATTAATACAATTATGTAAAAAATAAGGGCCATGGAAAAGGTAGACTTGAGACTACAAAGGACAAAATTTTAATTTAAGAAATCTAAACTTACACATTTGTAATATTTGGAATTTTGGTTTAGTTTTGAGGTTTAATCATTCACATTATTTTTAAAATCACAGGAAAAAAACAAAAACAAACAAACAAACACTTAGAACACAACTGTATTCAATATTGCCAAAGTTCTGCTAAACCAGATATGAGAAATGAACAATTTATTTCATACCATGATAACTATCTGCTTCTGGAAAAAGTATTTGCAAATGCTTTTATCTGAGCAATCACTTAACGACAACTTTACTAACATGCCCTTACTCCTAGTACATTATATTCTTAATAAGGTGTGGAAAGATTATATGGTTGATCAACCATTTGAGTGCTTTCTTCCACATGATATCTGGCAAAATTAAATACATGCAGATAGTGTTGTCACAAAGCTATAATGCTATATTAAAGGAATGTTAGCCTTCTTGAGTGTAATTTTTGTGACTGTGGACAAATTTTCCATTAACTATATTCCTGAACTCATCAGGGAATTAATGGTACTGTATGATTTGGCATATTTATTCTTTCACTTGACTGGGTTTTTCCAGTCTATTGTGTGAGGTCCACAGGTATTAGTGATAATGGTATTATTATTGTGTGTGGCGTGTGTGTGACTGACAAGCATTGACATATATATATATATATATATATATATATATATACATGCCATCAACTTTCATCCAAACTGAATGCAGGTTGTCACGGTATCAATGTCAGTGCTAAGATCATAATGCTGGAGTCATTAGAGTCCATTCCACATTAGTGCTGCCAAGATTAGCAGTTCTTCTGCTCGGTAATAGGGTTACAGGTCATAGAAAAGGTGCTCGGAAGGGTATAGTAAGCTTATGGTTACATTCTCCTTATTCATTAACTGGCTGTGGATACTAATGGGATTACTATATGTCCACAGATAAAAGATTGACAACTCAAACTAAATTAAGGAGAGGATATGATTGTAATAATTATCTAAGTTAGTCACCACTGAAATCGGTATATAAATAAAGCAGGGATTTATCTGGGTATTATCATCTCAATAATCTATCATACCTTAAGCAGTTCTGCCTAATAACCAAACAATGGATTAAAAGAGGAGATGAGGCTTATAGGTGGGGCCTTCTAGCCCATGATAGAGTTTAGGTTTCCCACTAAGAATAGTAGGAAAAGACTGAAGGGCTTTTAAGCAGAAGAAGTTGCTTAAATTTACACTTTTAAAAAGATAACTGTGGCAGCTATGAAGAAAATGGAAGGAAGGAGTAAAGAATGAAAAAGGGGAGAAGACTTAGGAAACAATTATTATAATCTTGACAGGAGATGAAGGTGGTTTGGATTAGGGGGACCAGAGATGATTGAAGTAAATATTTTAGGGGTAGAGTTGACTGGGGTTGGGGTAGACGAAATGTGAGAGGTAAGGAAGAGGGAAATGTGAAGAATGATTCCTGGATTTCTGGCAAGAACAATGGAAACAGAGATGTTTGTAGGGGAGATTTGTGGGGAAAGATCAAGGATTTAGTTTTGGACCTACTAAGTTCCAATTCTATGAACTATCCATATTGAAACTGTAAATAAGCGGTTACATATTTGGACCCAGAGCTCAGAAGAGAGGGCTAAACTGGGTACATGAAAAAGAAAGGCATTTGTATACAGATCCCACTTCAGAAATAGTTACATTGTTTTGTTACACTGCTATGACATAATTTAGTGTAGAGTTAGTTTTCTGGCTGTATAAGTCTAGGTAATAATTCCTGCATTCCTGACTCATTCCAAGTACAAACATTTCTAGATGTTAGTTTAGGTCATTTTCTTCTGGGTTATGCTTGTAATTTACCTCTATTTTTCCTCTTTAGTCCGCTTTGTCACTCTAAATTTGCACAGGTGAGATGGATATTCCTATTAAGACTTTTTTCAAGTCTTGCTGTTGTACTTCTCTTGAAACAAATGTTGCCAATAATAACCACACAGCTAATTGTATTTAGAGGTGAGGGGAGTACCCTCAGTCAAAAAGCTGCAGGCCTTTAAAGCACATAACCATGAAAATATCTGCGCAGATTTCCGCCAAGGAAGAAATGGAAGAGTCGGTTGTTTTTCCTTCACAGTGCACATTATTGGCACGTTAACACTGGTACAAAGGGAAGGGTTAAGGGTGATTTAGCCAATACAAGGTAGGTTTCGTTTTTCTTTGGTCCCTTTCTCCCATCAGCTCCATTTGAGATATTCACAGTAAGCATGTCTGCTTTCTGATTGTAGCTCTACAATCTTCTTTTAGGGTATATCCATTTCTAGCTTTCACTGTTGGTTTTCTTTGAGTGTTCCTTGTAATGAATTGCTGATTTTCTTATCAGTGAACTATTCTTTTAAGACCAACAGCAATGCTTACCTGTATTTTAATCAGAATGGACCGATATAACTATCACTCCTGAGTGTATTGATTGGCTTGGGATGCTGCACAAAGCTGCTTTAGTTCCCAAGTCATTAATTCTGTTGCTGCCCTGTATGTGATAAAGTCCTTATAAAAGCTCTCACCTATAATTTTTTAAAAAATGGATCTAACTTTCCATCAATTTCATCCCTCCAGTTAATCAGCATGTTACATTTGCAACTGTAATCTCTAGCCTTTAGTATTCTAAAATAAAGGTGTAACAATTATGGTCCTTTTATCCAAATTAGTTTGCCGACTCACAAAGGATACAATGTTTATTATGGGGCCAGTAATGGATAAGAAAACTCAAATTAGAAATCCAACCAAATGGTCATTACTTTTAACCTAGGAGAAGTAGAAATTAACAGTCATTATGCAGGCATATAAATTTGCCCCCAAATTCAAAAGCACTGACTGTTTCCGTATCAAATATGGTTGCCTACTGAAAAGTGGCAGAATAACGTTTTTTAAGATGTGATCACAGGAAATTCCATTCATGACACACTACCGAATGTCATTCTGGTAATACTTACTGACAAAATAGATTTAGCCCTGGACATCACGTATGTTCTTCCAAAAAAGTTTTTCTAGTAGCTCAAACTAGCCAAACATTATAAAACATGTTTCAATATTAGAAAAAATTGTATCCAACCATAATTAACATTCATTTAGATAATGCGGTAAAACACACCTAGCAGGGTGCCCAGGACATCGAAGATGCTGACTAAATGTCAAGTGACTTGGAATTGGAACCCAAATGAACAACACGTCCTACAGAATTGTCTTCCTAGAAACACGCATCCAAATTAGTCAGTAATGGTACCATGAAATCTGGTTCCACACTATGTCAGACTTATCTTTTAAAAACTAAAACCTGATTTTGCCACCACAAGGCTTAAAATCTTTTAGTTATCCAGTGTTTGTGCTATGTTATGGCAGAAAAAAACACAGCCTTTGGAGTCAGACATATCTATTTCAACTTCTATCTTCACTACTTATGTGATTCTGGGAAAGTTACCTAACCCTTGTGAACATCAGTTTCCTGATTTATGAAATGGGGAAAAGAACTCTAACCTCGTAAGATTGTCATGATGCTTACATTAAATAATGTATACATAGCTCTTATATACTAGCACATTATAGAACTAGATATATGTGTTATTTTAGTGCTCCTGGCATCTATGGGATCAGCACGTATAAGGCCCTTCAATATATGACTGCCATCTCCCTATCGCTGATTATCATTTAAGACCGTTCTGTCACACCTATTTACTGCTACTGAATTGCCATACTTAACTGCTGTTTCATGCCTCTCTCTCTGTTCACATTTCCTTTGCCTGGAACGTTTTTCTGCTACCTTGGCCTGATAAACACCCATTCTTCTCCTCCTCCCCCTCCTCCTCCTCCTCTTTTAAAGAATATAGCAACTTTTAATTATTTCTTTGTGTAAGTTTTAAACACAGTTTTTATTTTTATGAAAGTTATACATGCACATATTTTAAAGAGTCTAACCATTCTATAAGTCTGGTTATGAAAACAGCACTTGTTGACTCTCACCCTCTATTTCCCAGTCCCCAGAGACACTTGCTTTGTTTTAACTGATTAAAAAAATATATATTTGCCCTCCATATTGAAAAAACTGCTAATGTCATAGCTCTTATTTTATTTTTGTTTTTGTTCCCCTAAGCTTTATTGACATACAGTTGACATATAACATTGTGTAAGTTTAAGATGTACAATGTGTTCAGTTGATACATTTATATGTTGCGAAATAATTACCACTGTAGCATTAGCTAACACCTACCTCCATCCTGTCACACAGTTACCATTTCTTTTCTTTGGTGAGAACGTTTAATATCTACCTTCTTAGCAACATTCAAGTATATGACACAGTATTTTAGCTATAATCACCATGCTATACATTAGATACCCCAAAATGTCAATCTTATATCGAAGTTTGTACTCTTTGACCAATATCTCCTCACTTTTTCTACTCTTAAACCTGGTAACCACCACTCTGCTCTGTTTCTCTGCAATTCTCATTCTTCTTGAGGCTAACTCCTCTATGAAGTTTGTCATGACTCCTCCAGATGTAGTAATTCCATTCTCAATGTTCTCATAGTACTTTTGATTCTTTTAGAATTTCTTTTTTTTACTTCATTCTAATAGTTTACATGGCTACTTCTCTCAAGAGAATTTTAGTTCCTTGATATCAGAGTGAGACTTTTAAGAATATCTTCCTATTCTCAGCCTCTAACACCACTGTACCTGCCATACAGTCAGTGCTTAACAAATTTTGTTGAACTGAAACCCCATTTCTCTGATTTATCCAATTAACAAACCGCTGAGAACACAGTTACAGAAACTCTAATACAATGTTAACAGGGGGAAAAATCACTTTTCTAGATCAGAATTAGAAAGAGGCTTACAAATATTCATAACCTGAGAAGCAGTAACACTAGTTGTTAACTGTCTTTAAGAAAAAGCCTGAAAGAGAAATCGGGATTTTCGGGCAAAGAAAATCATAGTCTTATTTAAAATGGCACCAAAATGACATAACCTAGATGACCAGAGAAAAAGAAATGATTAAAAACTTTAGTGCAGTAAATGATTATATAGACACTAATGTGAAATTCATGAAAACTTTTTAATAACAGAAAAAATATTTGTGATTTCTTTCACGTCAAGTGAAAAATCATCACATGAAAGTTTATATACAATGTGATCTTAACTACATAATGTTTTTTTTTTATTTTAATAACCTCTCTTGAAATCCTGCATTTTATAGAGAATAATTGCTGGGACTTAGGGTGAGCTGATAGCTTAAGGAAGAAGGAAATGGACCTTTTTAAATGTATAGGGAGATTCTCTGAAGCAGCACCTATACCCCACCCCACCCCCAAATCATTAGATATGCCTTGGATTCTGAATAAATGAATTACCTTAGAGGCACAGAGGTTGTTTTAAATTTGTCTTTTTCCATTAGACCCAAATAAATATCTGAACTGCCTTACTTAGAATTCTCAATCTATTCAAATATGTTGCTGAAAAGTCCCTCCACCCCCACAGAAAGCGACTATCAGATAGACAAGGACTAGCTACAGACACTTTTGTGTAATTTAAATATCAACTAGTCGCCAAAGTCATGCAAAGAAAAGCTACTGAAATTTTCATTCATCTACACAGGTGGGAAAACTTTAGGCCAAGTAAAGATGAATAAAAAAACACAAAGAATTTAAAGTGTTCTGTCAAAAACACATACATCCACATATATATACACAATCTGGTCAAAGTTCCTTCGAATTTTTCAAATGCCTCGTGATCATTTAGGAAATAAGGGAAAGGAAAATGAAAATGGTCACAAATACCAATCCTATGAGGTAATGCCTTGTATATTGTATGTCCTCAAATACATGAACGTATAAATTGTTTGGCTATTCTAGATCGGGGGTTGGCCAGCTACTGCCCACAGGCCAAATCTTACACGCTACCTGTTTCTGTATGGTTTGCAAGCTACGAATGTTTTCTACATTGATAAGTAGTTGAAAAAAATTGAAAGAATAATATTTTGTGACACACAAAAATTGTATGAAATGCAAATTTCAGTGTCCATAAGTCAAGTTTTATTGAAACATGGCCAAGCCCAGTCATTTACATATTGCCTATGGCTGCTTTGCACTACAATGTCAGTCCTCGTGACAGGAACTGTCTGTGGTCTGCCAAGCTTAAAATATTTACCATCCAGCTCTTTGCAGAATAAATTTGCTGACTGGTATTCTATTTTTTTTTTTATTGAGATATAATTGACATAAGACATCGTTGCATTAGTTTTGAGGTATACAATATAATAATTTGATATTCAGTTGACCCTTGAACAATGTAGGGTTTAGGGGTGCTGACACCCTTGCATAGTCAAAAATCCATTTTTAACTTTTGACACCCCAAAAACTTAACTACTAATGGTTTATTGTTGACTAGAAGACCAGTAACATATATAATCGATTAACATAAATTTTGCATATTAAATGTACTATATATTGTATTCTTACAATAAAGTAAGCTAGATATAATTTAAGAAAATCATAAAGAAGAGAAAATATATTTACAATATTTATTGAAAAAAAATCTGCTTATAAGTATACCCACAGTTCAAACTAGTGTTGTTCAAAGGTATGTATTGCAAATTGATCACCACAAAAATTTTACTCAACATCTAACATCTTACATAGTTACAATTTTTTCTTGTGCATGAAGAGAACTTTTAAGATCTACTCCCTTAGCAACTTTCAAATTTAAAACAGTACTGTTAACTATAATGACATCCACAGGACTTATCTGTCTTATAGCTGGAAGTTGGTACCTTTTGAACACCTTCACTCATTTTACCCACTCCCCATTCCCCGCCTCTGGCAACCATTCCTTGTTCTAGATTAATAAAAATGAATTCTTTGGGGAGACATCAGCAATTTCCTAGTCCAGATTTCTTATGAGGATATGGAGACAGAGAGAAATAACAAGTGATTGATCATGTATATACAGCCAGGTCTCTGGATTTCTAGTTCCTCTACAATAACAATGCAATTAAGTCTTTGCAATGATTGTTTCTGCCTTTCTGGGGGTAAAGTGCATACCATGAATTCCACAAGGTGAAAATGACTACACAAGTTTATTCTGTGAAATGCAGAAATAGAACAAATTATTAATAATACTAAAACAAGCTTTTTTTTAATACAGTTAGCATAATACCACAGTTAGGACTGAGGCACCCTCGGCAAAATTTATTTTTAAAATCTTCAAATTAAGTAAATAAAATATAAAAGCAACAGATATGTGCAGAAACTAAAAGCCAGGTCCTATAAGCGAGTGTAAAGGAAAAAAAAAAAAATCAGCCACTATAAAGCAACATAAAATTTAGTCTCAATGGCCAAATTATCACTTTTCAATATAGCACAAATTATCTAAATCCATTCCTCTATTATCCCCACCTTATATTTCCTTTTGGATTTTTCTAAAGATCTAATAACTTGTTAGTATCCTAACTATCTGAGATCTATTTGTAGTTAGCATGGAAAACTTTACAATGCTACTCCAACGCTCTATCAGGAAGCTGCCAAGTTACATATCCCAGTGTTTCTCACACACACACACACACACACACACTACACACACACACACTCTCATTTCATCCTCACCCAACCACTCTATGAGTTATAATCTGTTATTATCCCAGTTTTACATATGAGAAATCTGAGGCAAAGAGGGATTAAAGAATTTCCTCAAAGTCATATACCTAATAAGTGGCAGAACTAGTCTTTGAAGTTATGTGATGCAGTCTGTGCTCTTAACCATTGTGCTCTACTGCCTCTCAGAAATAAGTAAAGGCAAGTTTTAGTTAAGTAGCATTTACAAATATGGGAAGTACCTAAAGTTCTTTTCAGCTTAATTTAACACATAGCTCCATAGTGTCTGTTAAAGGCACAACACTGCAATAGCAAAGGACAAGGATGTTAGGGAGGAGCAAAGTGCAGTCTCTGCCCTCATGGAGCTTGTCATTTTGTAGGGAGGTTAAAACAAGCACACAGAAGGATGTATAAATCAATGAGAGTATCAGGTTATGACACACTAAAGAGTGAGTAGGAAGTAAGAACATTTGCAACGGGGAGAGGGTATAATGTATTCCTTGGGATGTGTGACTGTAAATGAAAGGGATGGTTTCCACATTCTCAGTCGTGAATGAGAAAAGATGATCTGGGCCAATGGAGAATGGGCTCAGGGAGGTTAAGGAGAACAAACAGTTTGGATTGCTGTTATGGGGGAAAACGAGAAAATTAGAGTTAAATGGAAAGCTATTCAACTCCATTAGGAGGCTACGGTTAGAATCATGGGATAGCAGATCCTATCAGGTAGACAGTGTTACTTTGGTTACTTGGAATTGGAACAGAGTAAGAGAAAAAGCATAATGTGAACGACAGAAAGCTAAAGGATGAGGCTTGAGGAAAAGTGAGGAAATGAGAATTCTACAGTGCTAGACAGTGTTTGCTTGAAACGTACAGGTCAGTGTATGTGGTGAAAGCAGCTGGTGGGGAATGGTGAGGTTGGGAGAAAAGGAAGAGGACAAGAAAGGATGAGGGTAAAGTTACAGTGAGGCCAAAAGACAGGCTCCAGAAGCAAGGATGGTTGTGGATTAAAAGGCACATTTCGAAGTCTGGGATCCTGGATGTACCCATATTCTAGGTGATGACAAATTCTATTTTTTATACGCTTATTATGGGGGAGCTGAAATGGAGAGAAAAATTTCTGCTGATAGATTTGAGGCCAAGGAACTTTAAGGCCAAGCTGTAGTATGGGACTTATTTTAAACAGCAAAGTTATCAACATCCATCTCCTATTTTCTACTAAATAAACATATTTATTTCTTGGGCTTTGCATTGCTTTTGTATTTTTTGTAATTTTCTTCCTTGGAGGATGTTTTTGTTTTGTTTCTTATTTTGATCAAAGGTTGTGTTTAGAAGAGAGCAGAAGGTGGAAATCAGATTTTAGCAGAGCAGTATTTTATTTTCTCTCTGGAGGAATGCAGATTGAAAAAAAAAAAACAAAAAACAAAACACTATGTTTTTGTTCATAGAATGACATGCACACAAACATCCTGAACAATTTTTCCCATATTTTCAAAGTAGATAATATAAAAATAATTGGTAATTCTTTTGAAATGAGAATAAAGTGGTACTGTAAAAATGTTTTTCAGTTATTTAAATTACATTGAATTTATAAGTTGCATAGACACACCGAGATATTTTTAACATGGCACTATAAATTTGAAGGCTTTTTCTTTTCTTTTTTAAAACATTTTTATAAAGTGTCATGGAGCTCCAGTGAATTATTCTTAATTATATACATGCTGTTTACTTAACATATTTATCTTTAAATGGCCATAGTTTTCAGATATAAATACATAATGGTAAAAAAAAAAAAAGAAAGAAACTACATCCAGATGTTAAGAGACGAATGAACTATTTCCCTAGTGCAATCCACATATGTTTTGTAAGCCAATTAACTCTCCTTAGCCTCTGGAGAATGCCAATAAGAACCTTTTTAAGAGTAATTTACTCGAAAAGCCAGGAATCATTAATATGCCTCAAAATGTGTCCAAAAGAGCCCAGTAAACAGTAACTTTAGACCTCTGACCTAATGTATGTAATATTCTCGAAATGGATTTTTATTCAGTAAAGGAGAGAGAAAATTCATCATGTATCTTTAAGATTTATTTTGATGAAATTCTAAAATTTCACTTGCAAGAGTCTTCAGAGAATGTATAATGAATGTAGGACCTCACGATAACAACCGAAAGAAAGCTGGTCATAGAATCAGAAGAACTGAGTCCCACTTACTTTCCACATGACTTTGGAAAAGAAAAAAAAAGACACTTAAACCTCTTTGAGCCTCTATTTTCTAACCTGTAAGACAGGAATAATCCACCTGCCTTGCTGACCACACAGAGTGGTTATAAAGATACAAATAATTTATGAATACTCTTTGTAAATAGTGTTTGTGACATAAAAACTTAAATTAATGATATTAGAAATGTGGCTACTATAAGGAGACTGTGCTTAGCAGCAGGATAGGGCCAAAAACGTCCCCTGACTCTTTTAAGATTCTCTATATAGGAGATATTTAGAAAGCAAGGGAAACTTTTCAAGAATGGCTCTATTCTACAGCAAGGGTACTTGTATTTCTTAGAGTTCTATCAATTCCTGAAAATAATTATGGTTTAGGCCCATTGTATATAACAGGAAATTTCTAGGTACATTTATTGTGATATCTGTGAAGATTTCCTATCTTTTATTTGAAAAGAAATGACTACCTTACTTATGGAAAAATTATTTGAGGACAATAATTTTTGGAGCTGCTTCAACACCAGATACAAATCTCTTTCATTCTATAGAGCAATGAACTGTTATTTGTTTCATTTTCTGCCTCCTATGCTTCTTCCCACCATCTAGATGGGAGAATTCCCAGGACCATCCGCTCTTTTCTCTATGAATGCTTTATCTTAAAGCATTGCTTTTACATCAAGGTATTTGTTATGGTACAGAAGGTGAGGATTCCCAAATCTCTATATCCAAGTCCAACCTCCTATTTGAGGAATTCGTCTCACATACCAACTAATTAAACACATTCACTTGGGTATTCCATGTCCTCATACCCAAACCCGGGCAACCACTTTCCCCTAGAAACTAAAATCTGTTCCTTATTATCCCATTTTCCCCAGTGGTACCACCATTCTTTCAGTTGTCATTGCTTAAAACCAAAGGCCTCATTCTTTACTTTTTTATTAACCACATCCAGCTGGTCATCAATTCTCATTAACCATTATTTTTCAAAATGTCTTTTTGTATCATCTTTGACTCTCCATGCCAACTGTCACTTTTCTGAAGCCCATAGCACATAAAAGTTAGACAATTGCAACTGGTCTCCATGCTTTCAACCTAGCTCATAAATGCCTCTGGGATTTTCTTCTTAGAACACTGATGTCACCATATCACTCTTTGATTATATGAGTTAAAATTAAAACCTTCAATTACATTTGAAGTCCCAGAAGCTACTATAGGTTACAGAATGCAATTAGAAACTAATGAATATAACTAATACCCTGAACAAAATTCAAGACTTTTTAGGATAGAATGCATTAAAGTAATACAAATTAATACGAGATTATATTGCTACCCCAAATATAAAAAATAGTTAGAATCTCCATGGTGGACATAAAATGAAATTGCTTTTGTAAACTCCATACACCAGCCTTATTGTCTCTGGGAATTAAAAATGTACCAGTGCATTTTTTGATAAACGCGTGGACTCTACTATACATAGATGGACAATGGTGTATCCATGTTCCACATTACTGCTTTCTCTCTGTGGTGTGGGTTATAAATTATGATTTAAATCAATTATTTAAATATGCAAATCATATTTTATGCAGAGATCCCTCATTGATCTTGCAAAGACCAGCTCTCAGCTACATTTTAGCATGACATACAGAGAGAAATCTCAATTTTCCCAAGATAATCTTGTTTTATTGAATTTCTACAGTTTTGTTTTTACAAATTGTTACTAGTGTCACCCTTTAATGAGGAGCAAGGTACAGATATTCTAATTTTATTTGAAATTTTATTCATTTAGGAGGAAAAAGTTCTCTCTATTACTTTGTAGAAATAGAAAAACTATGTCTTATTTACATAATTATAAACTGCTCATTTTCTTTCCTCCATTAGCAGAATATTGCTGCCTAACAAAGGGTATGATCTTAGAAGGAAAAAAGTGAGCATATACTAATGAGTAGTACCAGAACAACAAACAAAGTTGAAAAATTCTTTTTTGCTTGTCTTACGATGCATCAACAAACTTCATTTTCTACATGGATTCTCTCCTCACAAAAATAGTATTTTAAAATTTTCTACCACAAACACAGAATATAGCATATGACCCTAGTCATTTTAAGATTCATGACCTCATATTATTTGCATCAAAAGTTTAAGTATTAGGCAGGAAAACTACCATTCCCACCAACCTGCCCAGATTTGCTCCACGTACCTGCTTAATTTTCTCATATAAATTCGAGGGCAAGAGTTAATAATATAAATAGTTTAAGGATGTAAACATTTGCCTAGGAATAAATTGAGTTTTTAAAAACTGGATCTCAATTTTGCAATCAGTTTTGTTTAATTATTCCTTATATTCGCTAACCTGTAACAAATGGTTTTGTTTTTCTGATTATTGCCTCTTCTTACGTGATCTAAAGAATTTCCTTCTTTTGCTTTAGTGTTCACTATCACATATAACTTCGACTTTGTAAGAGGTAGAATAAAGTAAGAGCTGTTTGAAATAAGTCTTTAAAAACTTTTAATTAGCGTCAACCTAATCAAATCCTTTGCAATCACTTTATCAGGGAAATTATATTCCTGCTACCTTCTTGAAGGTAAAAAGTACAAATACTTCTCATTGTGGCTGGCCTAGTGCATCATACATAGTAAGACTAAATAAATATTGGGTAAAATAAACAAACATGTTACTATCTGACCATCTAACTGTTAGTCAGCTAAGAATAAACTACATAAAATCCTAAATAATAAATGGACAAAATGGGGAAATATCCTTAGGTTATTCACGTATGTTGTCTACAATGCTTCAATGATTTTGTAAGCCATACTGTGCTCAGACTGCTTCAGTGCCATGAATAGCTAAAGTATTTTGCTAATGCTGATCATATTAGGTGAATATATCAATGTGATATAAGTTTTAATATTAACATTTTCTATACTTTTGTCATACGTATACACATTAAATAAGACTATTGGAACATGAAAATATATATATTTCTACTGATTAAGGGCTTCGATAGAATTTTGAACATAAATATAATTGTTGAATCATATTAAACAGCCATTTTTTTGTCGGTCAATAAATCCACAAGATATAGATAATAGAACAACCTTTAATTCCATCCTAAGAAGCAGAATTCAACTTCATTGACTGCCTGGATAATTATATTACATGCTTGTAAACATAAATTCATTCTTCACCCTTCAGAAACAAGTCTTAGAATGTTTCTAATTATACTATGTAATTCTTAACACTGAATTTATTTTTATAGTCTTACATTTTATCAACTGCTTTCCAATTTACAGTGGAAAGGACATTTCATTGATAACACCAACAGACTTCCCAGTCTTCCTGAGCTATTCTTTAACTCAATCATTAGACACAAGTAAACATTCTGAGACTGGTACCATAATTACATTTTTAGCTCTTCTTTCTCTTAGTTCCTAGAAAATTTATAATCTGCCCTGCACCACACCTAAGCATTTGAGTCGCTTTTATTGCTCTCGAAATGTTTCTTATCTGTAAATATTATCTCTTCAATAAAAATGTAAGTTCCCCTAGAGCAGAAGCATCACATTTGTCTCACAGGATCTACTATTTATGCCTCAATGGAAGCCCTATTTCTCTGATTTTAGAATTGTGATTGCCAAGAAAATTATGCTCAGACTACCATTAGATTCTCATTTGCAGATAGTCTGTATGCTGCTGGTAGCATAATATTCACAATAGAGAGAAACGAGACATTTGCCTTCAGTTTTTGTTTGTCTTTATACTTTAGGTAAAATGGCAACAGCCTATGGGAGTTGAGTTTGTCTTGGGGAAACTAAAAACAATTTTCAAGGTATAAACACATAATGGCACATTTTTACATTGCAGAAAGGAAGTAAAATGAAGGACTTAGAATACGAAGTTAACACTTCTAGTAAATATGAGTGACAAGGTCAATTAATCAGAGTTTGGTTAAAGTAGGTGTTCATAAAACATGATACACATCTTAAATATGTTAAGTGAAAAATTATAAATAATATTCATTTGCCATTCTTTTTGATGTAGAGCTAAGACATTCTATTTGAATTAGAATCCTCTGATTGGTTGTCTACAGAGGCTTGTCTGCATATAACCAACTCACAAAATATTCTCTCTAAACCATCTCTAGATTGGTTTTTAGCTTTAAGTTTCTAGAACTTAAATACATTCATGAAGCAATCTGAGTAAAGAAAGCTTTTGGAACTGGTTCCTGTCTTTTAAGTGTGCTCCCCACAGCTGACTAGATAGCAAATTTAAAATGACTCAATCAAGCATTTCCAAAGCATTTAAAATCATTTTCATAAAAATAACATATGCTTTGTTTTTCAACACTATGTCTTGGTTCATGTAACATTTAATTAAAGGACAGAATTGCACTAACAAGTACAACTGGCACGTACAGGAGGTTTGGAGAATAAGCACAATAGACTCATGGTAAGCCAAGATCTCAAACATTACGAGCAGAAGTGCCAGGGTGTACTTGAGAATAGCCTACCAGCTGTAAGCAGCCAGAGTGCCCTGGGCATTGGTTAATGCCTTACATTCAGTGAAGTGTCAGCATTGATTTCTCAGGCAACTTGGTTACCCACAGGTAAAGAGAATTTCTACCATAAAGGCGAGAGAATGACAGAAAGCCCCCAAAGAGATGTATACTTTATGAACCCCTTATTGGGATCATTTTCAATTCTTAGAACATTCACATATTTTCAATTGAGAATTTTATAAGATGTATCTTTCTAAAAGAATGACTCATATAAGGATTAAGATGCCACTGATCTTAGAAAAGTCTATTCCATAATATATATTGAAAAAGTGGGAGAGAGCACAACAGATTTCCCTTAAAAGATATACTAGTTCACCTGGAAATAATTTATTGCATTCACAAACACATAACAAAATTCAAGGAAGAGCAACATGTAAACAAAGCATGTCTGTTTAACAATCTTCCCCTCAAGATTGAAAGGAGAAAATGAGTTGGTTGTTATATTTTCACACAATTAGAGAGAAGTAGGATCATTAGAGGCAGAAAGTGGTTTATTGATGGGCCTTATTGCTCTCAGGCCATAATTGAAACCATTTGTTCCTAATGACCATAATTTCCTCCTTAATCTTGACAGTGCTAAATTACAGTTGGATATATAATGATCTCAATCTTTCTTAGTTTATTAAAGCATAAAAAGATTAAGAAGATACTGAGTGACCTGATGATAGTTAAAGGAAGACTATATCATAATTTTACTGACTATGTGGTGATTAGCAAGACTGGCATTTGTCACTACAGTCTAATTGAAAATCTTGAAATGTTTAAATCTGGTTACTTTCAGAAACTGACAGCTAACTATTAAGGTAACAGTACAACCTAAATAAATTGAATACCATCATGTTTTTATAATTAAGAGTCTACCTTGGTCAGGCAGAGTACAGGCTATTCAACTTGACATTCAAGACTAATCTATCCTTGCGGGTTTCATTTTAAACCAAAAAGGATAACAGTTATAATTTCCAATAATTTCCTTTACTTTGAGCTCGACCCACCATCTGTTTTTGAACAACAACAAAAAAAACCCACAACAAAAAAATTCCTTCAGAAATAAGTAACTTCTGCTTCCTGAATTGCTAATGCTGAAATTCTTCTGTCCATACATATATGACCCTACAGATCAAGCTACTAAACTACAAGTTTTGTGTAGACTTAAAGTTGTTGTTCATAAGTACTGAGACACTACTGATTTACTTCAGTAGAAATATGGGTTTTACTACATCTTAGGGAAAGTTTATCAATTATCAATTACCCTATATGTTTTGGTAATTAGAAAATATACAGTAAAAAAACAGAGAAAGGCAGTATGAAAGGTATCAAAAATGATACTTATAACTTACTCTATATTAATATTGGTAGATATATATAATCAAATACATAAAAACATGTCAGAAAATAAATGAGGAATTAACAGTGTTTGAACTTCGACCAATCAAGTCATAGTGACTATAATGATATGAAACGATCTACCATTTTCTCCCCAAAAAGGTGGTGGTGGTAGGGACTAAAATATTAAAAAAAAAAAGCTCATATAAGTCAATTTGCATCACTCCCAAAAGAGAAAATAAGAAAAACACTAATAGTGGGCTGAAATCTAGGGAAGGAGAATTGGAAACTAATGTCTAACTGGCAAGAGAACACTGAGGTAAACCACCTAGAAATTAGAGTAAAAAACCAAACCATATGTATAATAATAAAATTTCTTCATTTAAAATAGTAAACATAAAAGGAGAAAAATTCACTTTGGACTCAGAACTAAGGAAAACTCAAAGCCAGGAGTGAAACTAAGATCGTTTTGCACTTTTAATGAAACAAAAATCACAGAAGAAAGTATAATGTCCAGACAATTCTCTCAGAACTCATTGGTCACATGATACTACCAGCACTGTACTTTATTTTAAGCTTTAGACCTTCTTTAAAAAACTTATTCCACAATATTATATATGTTGACGTGAATTTAGGAGAAATCCAAGAGGTGAGTCATATCTAATATGGGTTCTTACCATTAAAATCAACTTTCATTTCTGTATATGGGTTAATCTACTTGCGTTGGAAACATTTTGTCGTTCATGAACACATTTTTCTATTCAGTAAAGTGACTTTCCTTTTATTTTTCAAATACCAAAATAAACAAAATGAAGGAACCAGCTTGAATGTCCTTAGATGTTTCTCAAAAACGATGTTTGCTTCAGTGTAATACTATGAGATTTGCTACAGAAATGTGAATAACACTTTGACACTGTTGGAGTAACTTCATCTAAATATAAATTCTTTGGTACAAAGCCCAATACAATTTTCATCTCAGTTCAAAAAACTAAGTACTTTTAGACTAAAGACACAAATATTTAATAGTGATCTTTTGTGTGCTTTAGAGAGTCAGTTCATTACAATCTAAAATCTCAGAAAGAAAAAAAAAAGAGAGAGAAAGAAAATCATTGTGTTAAATTGTGGGAGAAGTTCAATACTATTACTTCAGATAAAATTTTGAGCAAGAAATTTGTCACTGCCATCAGAATTAATTCCTCTATTTTAAAACAAAATGCACATTATTTAACTGCCTCTCCATTACATCAAATATTTTTTTTGTGTATAGCAGTTACCTCTGAGTAGAAATGTTAGCAAAAGCAGCTTCAGTTAATAAATTACATATCAACTAACCCTCTCAGAGCACTTCTATAGAGACAAATCTCAACACCTGTGCAAATAGTATTTTAAATTGAGCTACACTCTCTTAAGGTTTAAAAAAATATATTTTATCTTTATTTAGCTGCAAGATGAAACATATATGCAAATAGTTTATAATTTACTATTTATTCTACCTAAACTCAACATAAGGAATTAAAAAAAATATATAGATGAGGCTGAACCATACCAAACTGATATTTTAAAGTTCAAAAACGGCTATCAGCTATAACACATAGTGTGACCCAATACAACATGTTTTTGCTTCAACCATTCCATATGGCTGAAAACTTGAAATCAATGCACTATGCATATCCTCTAAGGGCACTTTAGGCATTGGAAATGGCAGTAACGTTTGCAATGGATACATTTTTACAAAAAAAATAGGACTTTAGTCGAGGACTTATTTCAACTTAAATTGGGCCATTTCCTTTTCTCTTTTAATGGCAGCCAGAATTTCAACTAAAGAGATAAGCAAATGCTCACATGAGTCCTATAACTAAATGTAAAAAAAGAAAAAAAAATCCACTGAACTGTTTTCAATAGTATTTGCTCCTGCTATATAAATAGATTGTATGGCAAAGCTATTTATAATGATGTGTGTGTGTGTGCGTGTGTGTGTCAGGGTTGTTACATTATTATTTATGATGATATATATATATATATAAACATTATTATCATCATCAGAGTTTTTATGTATACTAAATTATTATTCACTTGGAGACTAGGGGCAGTGAATGCTTTTTAATGTATCAGATTAATTATAATACACACAAAAATATATTTGAAACATCGTTTAGCCAATGTAAGAAAAAGAATGCCTTCACAAAAATTGCTTGCAATAGGGAAAGCTATATGTTAACAGCAAATGAGTAAGCTTTGAGGCCACAAGCCACAAAGTAGAGTTTTGAAACATTCAGATACTGGCACAGCTTGTTAGCACATTTACCTCTCTGTAACCATGCCAACAGTGCCATGGAGTGCCCTCTTCCCAAATACCATCTGCTCCCACACCACCTTCCCTGCTCTCACCTTATCCCCATTGTACCGTGCTCTCTCCTGCCCCTACCTGTTATGTCATTCCACTGGAACTCTGCTATCTGTGCAGTGGGGGAACAGATGGAGGAACAGAAGTGTTTATCAGTAAACCTGCATCTTCAGGTTGTTGCTCTATTTGCTATTCTCAAGAACCAAGTTAAATAATGACATTAAAGGTCATCTTAGATTTTTTTTTTCCTTCTAAAATTTCTAAGTACTGATAAGGTTATCTTGAAAAAGAGGGCCTGTCAGAATGAAGCTTATGTGAATTCAAGATTTTTAAAATGAACCTCTTTTGACAAAGGACAGCAAAGGAAATAACGTTTTGACAGAAGGAGAGTTACATCTGGGTAGGAGGAAAATGCATTATATAACAAATGTGGCTTGACAATAAATACAGGTGTAATTTTCTACCCCCAGTGTTTATTCTGCAAACAATCTCAAAATATAAACTGTCCCCCCTTCCTACCATGAAAGGAATATATTCTCGAGAATTTATTGAATACTGCTATAATTTTGCATGGCTGTGGAGAGACCTATTTTCAGTTTTAACTTGTCCTTGCCAATCTTCTAAGTGGTCTATAATTCTTAACGATGAGTATTTTGCAGACGGTAAATCTAATCGTTCTGACATCTATAAAGGAAATTTAGGTGGTGAGAGAGATGAAAAATGATGGTGCAGAAATATAAAAACTCTATCTCAGGATAACAATAAGGCTACAACTATGGGTAAGCATATACCTTTGCCAGGGTAGTTTCTCTTTAGAATTCTACTTCCATTATACATTGTTGATATTCCTTTAATAAAAAGCGATATAACCAGAATATGTATTTTTGTTCATATTTATTCAATGGTTTTCATGATAATTTTAGCTCTGAATCACTAAGAATAAAAATGTGGCTCTAGGATGTGATTTTAAAAACTGACAACAGCAGCAGCACTTATAAGAACTATCATATTATGGGTCCAGTTTTCCTTTTTTATCTTTACTTTTCAAACTTTCTGAAGTATTATGGAAGAAAACCTGTTTCTCTTCTTTTATTTGTTTTTCTCCAAACAGTAACAAAAAATAATTCCAACATTTACTTCAAAGTGTCAACAAGCAAACTATTGACATTTAATGTTCCCATATAGTAAGTAGTATATTCTATAAGAAAAGATAGTCAAATAGTGTAATATATTTATGTATGCTTATTGTCTATCATAGAAAATGCTAAAATATTAAAAGTTTTAAATTTTACTCTATTCACTATATAAGTAATTATATTCCTTTTTCTATGACCTGCTTTCAGAAGAAACTGATAAACACAGGAAACATTTATTTTTTCATGCAGAACTTAGCCTAGGCCAGTCTGCTAGTTCCATACATGCAAAAGATATTCATTGTACACTCAGTATATTATATGAAGGTTTAATAATTTCTCTGAAGACTCTCTACTGGAAGTCTATATTCAGAAGGGGCCTAAGCTATCTTATTCTGACTTTAATAAATAACATTGTTTTAAGTATGAGTTACAGCATTCCATAAATAAGGAAATTTATTAGACTATATATTGGGTTTGATTTTTGTGTTTTCTTGTTTGGGCAGGCAGTATTGGATTTTTCCTGATTGGTCACAATGCTAATGTTGCTAAAGCCAGTAAAATAAAATACATATACATTTGATATATCTCAATGACAACTGAGATCATTAGTGTAACTTGTTACATGTTCATTTTGCATGGTTACCTTCAAAAACAGGCTCAACTGTCATCTCACATGAAAAGCTTATCTTAACTCCTCAAAACAGAAATTAAGAGTTCTGTCCTTTGTATTCCAACAGAACACCTTAGGTTTAATTTTTTCAGAAATCCTAAATTTATTTTTTCTAAAAGTCTTAAGTGTGCAATATTGTTGAATTAACAACAGCAACAAATATATATATATATATATATATATATATATATATATATATATATATATATATATATATATGAATTAACACCATGTGAAATTGTGAGCAAATACTTGACTAGTTAGGGTAAGCATAAAATGATGGGAAAATATCTCCTTCAGTCAGGGTGGGCGTAGAACAGTGGCTTTCAGGAAAATGATGTGAGTGTGGTCGCAGTGGTAGATTAGTCAGCAGACACACAGTGGAACATGATAACTACAAGCAGAGCAGCTTTGGAATGTGATCAGGAAGGTGGCAGGGTAAGTACCCATGCTGGGAACAGAGGTATATTTTCTTGTTTATTATTGCAGCGGATGAGCTCCAAAGCAGGGGGCCAAAGGAACTAAGTAGGAGTTAGAGTTTATATGGTAGTGACAAACTATCTCTTCAGTGTGGCCTGAAGAAACAAGGTGCATTTGAAGCAAGATGACACAATACCATAGTTTTCAACATTGTCTTGATATTTTGTACTGATAAGCATTAAGAGTGGCACAGGAGAGGTGGCAGGCATCACTCTGGTTCTTTTTAATGCAGTTTGGAAGACCTGCATCACATATATTTCTTCTTCTACTTGATATCTGTCCTTCCCAGCCTCTTAGACTTTAACGCACACTATAGTATGAATCTTCTAGTGTTAAATGGATTAATATTATTAAACTCAATTCCACACATACTCATTACGTGTTTATTATGTTATATAAGAGAAACGTTGTGTTAGGTATGGCAGAAGTTTCTGTCTCACATATCCCCATTCCCCTCTTTCCCAATTTAGATTCTAGTAGTTAAGACAAGACAATCATACATATGGTTTAAGTCAGAAAATCATGAATGCCACAAGAGAATTACAAGAAATGCTTGACTGTTCAAAGGAAGACATCATTACCTCCAGTGGGGGTATGCCACTGAAGAGAAAGCATTTGAGATGGGGCTCGAAGGATGGGTATATTTTATTTATAACATTCAATTCTTCCATCAGGGTTACACAAATGTCAGCCTGATTCTTCCTTCCTACTCACTCTCTTTGTTCTCTTAACAAATATTCATTGCTTTCTGACAAGAATTTGTAGCACGAGCTAATGATTTTATCTATAACCCATATGACCCTCCTCTGTATGATTATGAAATATCTTTCATCAGTCAACATCATTTGAAAAGAGGTTTCCTAGAGAGCAAAATGATGGTTACCAGGGTCTGGGGGTTGGAAGAATTGTGGAAATGTTGGTCAAAGGGTACAAAGTTCTGATTAGACAAAACGAATAAGTTTGGAGAATCTAATGCACGGCATTGTGATTATAGTTAACAGTATTGTATACTTGAAAACTGAGAAGAGAGTAGATCAGAAATGTTCTCACTACAAAAAAGAAATGATAATTATATGATGTGATGGAGGTGTTAGCTAACACTACAGTGGTAATCATATTGCTAAAATGTGAGGATCGAATCAACACACTATATACCTTAAACTTACACGATGTTATATGTCAATTATATATCGACAAAGCTGAAAAAAAATTTAAAAAGTAAAAAGAAAATAAAAGAGGTCTCCCACAGAAGGTTCATTAATTGAGGCCTCATAGTATTTGTACTGGTATAATGGCATGCCTTGCTAAGAAACACTATACATGTCTCTCAAGTAAATATGCCAGTTCTTGGACTGATCCAGCTGTTAGTTAAAAATTCTTTCTACAGATGAGTCCAGTGAATAAGTCTCTGACATTATCAGAAAGGGGTAAATTAGTACATGGATAACAGAAAATAGTATAACTTTGGTCTCAAATTTCGATTGCTGAACCTATTGCATCAATTTCATACTTGTATCTTCAGAGACAAAACATTTTAAGGAGTGTCAGCTATAAATGAAAATAAATTATGATTTTTCCTCACCATCAACCAGATATATGTGTTCTATATAAGTGTATGAATCATATGTATACATCCTTGTGTGTCTGCATAGGTAAACATATTTTTTCCTACTATGGGAATGTAATTAACTTAGGCAGCAGAGGGTAGCAGCTGTATAATAGCAGAAACAAGCAGCCAAACCCCCATTATTTAGCTAACAGACTTTAATATAAAATACGGGGTTTCTAACACCATCTTGCATCTTCTTACAGTGCAATCTCATGGCTAAAAGGGCACATTGGATAAATGACAGAAGACTCAGTGGAGGATTTCTTTCCTTAGCCTTCATATTCAATGATTATGTGGCTGATGGTGAGCTAAGAACTTGATTCCCATTTCTCTTTTCCACAGACAGTGATATGATTCACTTTACAGAGCTATCCATGGTTAGAACTAAAAAATTAACAGTTTTTGAAACAACTAGAACCTTTATCCCTCTTAGTGTACATGAATGATTCATATTAATGTTAATAACAGTTGAATTCTTGCATGACTAGGAAAGAAAAATCTCCTCAATGTGGAATGTTGACCCAATGCAGTAAAAGGCTTTTAAAGCAATCAACTGCTAAGATTCAATGAAACAAAACCACCTAATATTCAAGAAAGCAATATTACAAGGATCCTGAGAAGAACAGTAGGTCCCTATTCTCAGAAGAGAGATTTAATGAGATTATTATGTTTTCTTTATTCAAGTTGCTATTTAAAAAACTAAAACTAAAGCTATTAATCTGGATTGCATGCTATATAGACATCGAATATTGGAGATTTGTTTTTAAGCAAGATATAGGAGGCTAAACAAACTCCATTGTTTTCATTACTGGAATCTCTAAAATTTGGCCAAGGTTAAGCATGTCTTATCTAAACTGTGCTTATTATTGTAGAAAGAAACAAGAAAAACAGAAACCCAATATCAAAGTTTTAACATGCATTTTAAAATTTAGAATTTTTTTTTTAAGAAAGAAGTTTCTAGGAAAATCATATATATGAAAGACATTGCAATTTTAACACCACACGCATGCATGTGCAATATAAACTTTTGTCCTCACTTTTCACTGCAAATGTTTTATTTAAATTCTACAATTAATATAGTTTGGCCTGTGTAATGTTAGAATAGAAGATGACCTTTTAATTATCAAGTAGCATAGATTTTTTTCATGCTCCTACAATTATCTACTCTCTCGTCTATGGATGCTAGATCCTTTCATGACTCCATTTCTGTGCACAAGCAATTCTCAGCCCTTCTACTCCTTCCTTTTTACTGGGCAATCTCTTACTTGTCCTCTAAGATCAAGATCAAAAGTCTGCCACTCGGTAAAGATTTCTTGGACTTTAACAGGCAGAGTTGGTTGTTATGTCCACTGTACTCCACAGCACTGAGTTTGATAATGCTACAATATGAGTTAACACACTGTGCTGTAAATTACTTGCTTAGATACCTGGTTCTTTTACTGCAGTGTGGGATTCTGGATGGCAGGTACTACACAGTATTTATCTTTGTATCCTCGAGGTGTCTGATATATAGATGTTTTATTAAATGAATTAGTGAAAATGGAAACAAAACTACTTTAATGAAATGATTCTCTACAGTATACGAAGAGTACATTTGCATATTGCCTAAGTACATTCAGCAATTTACTAATATTTAATATAGTTAAGAGTTATTGGAAACATTTGTTAAAGATGCAAACCAATATTTGCTGCATCGTAGCATCTAATAATGCAAAGAAATATTCTAAAACATGCCATATAATAGTATTTAGATGGCTTTGGTAACTAACAGAAATTTGATAGGAAATAAAAGAAATGGCTTAGCTGTTAGTCTTGATGGTTTTAATACCTTAATGCCAAACAGTGTGCATATTTTCACATTTCCATGAAAATGCATTTCTTAATTTTGAGAGCAAAATGAAAACAGAAGCATTCATTAGAGAATATGTTGAGTAGCATAGAAAAGGGAAAAACATAAAAAGGAAAAAAAATCTTCCCTCCTTTGGAGAAATCAACATGTGATCCATGTTTTCAACTGAAGCTAGATCCTGAAATATGTCTATTATTTTACTATTTTAACACTTTCATTTCATAATCTTAGTAATTAGTCTCAGGTTGCCTTGTTAAAATTCATATGTGCCAGCAAGAAAAACAGGTGCAATTCCTTTCTCTGTAGGAATTACCTCTGAAGGTAATTTCTATAGAGAATAGAATATTTATCTATTATCAAATTTCCATGTGAATTCCAATGTTTTAAAAATTTCTAAACATCACCAACCAAGACAGCATACACACAAAATTAATCATAATAATGGTTGTATAATGTTAAAAATACCCAAATCTTCCTTTCAACTATTTAACCAATGCTTTCTTAATTACAAATTTGAAGTTGCATAATATAATAAATCAGATGGCTCTTGTGTATCCAGTAAATGAAGCACTTTTTATGTAGGTTATCTCATTTAATTTTAACAACAACCTCAATGAAGCAAATGTGACAGTTATAGGCATTTTACAGGAGTTGACTTACATTAGGAGATGTTTTAAATATGACTAATATCACACAACTAGTCACTTGCATAGTAGGATCTCTAAGTCTGGTCCTACGACCCTAAATCCTGTGGACTCCCCTGACCCACCTGCCCACTTACCGAACACTGCTTTCGTCTTTAATAACCCCAATTTGAAAAGAAGAAGATCGATATTATTTAATATCACACAGTTTATTTTTATTTCCTTTTAATGATAAAGGGTAAAAATCAGACCTTGATTGAGGCATCTTAAAATTAATATAATAGAAATACTCTAGGCTATTTAATTAAGACAAAACCAAAATCAGGCCTCCCTAGCCATGCAGCTAATGATTTAAGCAAAAACTCAAGCCAAATATTCTAACATATCTTTTTTTTTTTTTTATAACTTACAAGATGGAGAATCCAGATCATTACTTATTATAATATATGCCCTGAAATACAGACTGATAACTTTCATTAAATAATTGTCACACTGCCCACTCATCATCTGACAGTTTTATATGGATACAAGGGCGAGGTTTCAAAATTTCAAATTTGATTAGGTAGCAAACTAACACAGTTTACAAAGCAAAATACTTCAAACCCAAGGCACTTTAGGCAATGGTGCACAATATGCTAGATGACACAACTTATTTACACAGTGTTAGACAGTGGCTCTCTAATACACTGTGTAGGAACACAGAGAAAAGACAGAGAGCAGAGTTTCTACAAACTGGTGAGTCAGAGAACGGTACCCAGGTGTGGAATTCATATGTTCTGAGTACGCAGTATGGCAGTGGCTAGGTGGCAGGATGCAGGAGTTCCAAAAGAATTCAGGTGATCTCAACCCTAAGGAAGCATCCCAAAATTGTACCCATTGGCCAGCATGACCCAGGGCTGGCTAGCATCTTTATTCCTTTCTCAAAAAGATGTTTCTAGTTGGTCTACCAAAGGATTCATCTCTTCCACCTCTCATCTATACCACCCTATTACATGCCACTGATTCTACAATGGAAAATACAGGGGAAATACAATTGTTATAAGGTTGTTTTGTTTTTCTGGTACACATCTATTACACATGGTAGTATAAACAGCCATTGAGATGTCCCTTTACAGAAAATGAATAGAATATGCCCCATACCCTCAACTCAACTCAAAAAACAAACAAACAAACAAACAAAAAATTACTTTTTAAATAGAGATAGGGGGCGGTCAATATCTTGTTTAATTAAGTAAATATGTTCTGTTTGTCCAAATAAGGCAAAATGGGATCAAAACAAAATAAAACACCCAATAATGCACTCTTTATGCTTATCTATTTTATGTCTGATTTTAATCTCTCTACCCCATGGGCATATTTTAGTAAAACAATATTTCAGTTTGTCAAAGACAAAGTGCACTGTGCATTGATTTCACTCTCTTGTCCATTTCCTTTGCCAACAGGGACAGAATAGAATTTTAAGATAAGAGCGCTTCATAACAAGTCCGGCCCAAAGTAGCTCCTGGCCTCATCAGAGTTTAATGAGACATTCAATCTAAGAAATAAATTAAATGACATTTTGGGATCATGCTTAATGAAGCGGGCATCTACAGAAGCTTTAGACTGCAACAGTGTTCTTATAATCTGTGGAGAATAGGGCAGGAGAATGTTATCAATCATCTGGGATGAAATTGCACTCTGTGGAATAGAAACTGTTGAACCTCAGTAGCTTCTGGTCTCAATCATGTCCCAGAATTGGTTTCTTGTTATGTCAGTACCATGAAATAGTTTGCACATGTCTGTGTTAATTCCATAAGTCAGTGTCTCATATTTGTCCTGACCACATAAAAACAATGTTTGTGAAACTCCAGAATGAACAAAGCCAGGATAAATATAATGTTGAAAAAGTAAATTAAAAAATGCATAGGAAATAGTGAAATTTTCCTGTATCAGAAATGAAAGTTAAGTATGGCATGTCTAAAAGAAATACTAAGAGCAATATTAGTTAAGAAGAGACTTCTGTTCAAATCATACCAAAATAAAAGATAATAAGAGGTCCTAACAATAAGACATAGTCCATTCTGATAAACCTGCAAACTTGATTGGCATCTATGATTCCAAATCAACAAGTTATTTCACTTAAAAATTAAGTAAGAATAAGTTAAAAGGACATCACTCTTTGCAAATACAAATATGCTATCATAGTTAAAATTCCTTATAATTTTTGAAAATTATATTCATAGAACTGTAATGAAACAGAAAATGAGAAAACATTTATAGTAAATATGTGTTAGATGAAGAATTCATAGGAAATAAGGGGCAAAACACTTGATCTCAAGCAATAAATAGACAAGGCACAAAAGAAGTGATAAAGTTAATTTTAAAAATGGGAAAATACTCTCATTCAGTCATAGGAATTTAAATTCCAACAAAAGAGATTACCATTGTATATTTACTGACATAACTTAAAAAGTTTCATTTTTATTTTTACTTTTACAGTGAATTTGTGTGTTCATTTCTTTTCATGACCAACTGTCACAATCCCTCTTTGAAAGTAGGAATAATATAAACAAAATAGATAAATACTACTGTTTTTGAGGTTGTGGTGAAACTCATTTAAATCTGATGACAAATTTTCTAGAAAATTCAAGAGCAGAAAAGTGTTTACAGATCTTGGCATGACTAAAGGAAATAATCAAATCAAAGGAAGATATATAAAGTTAAAGAGAGAAATGATAGTTATTTTTAATAGTGAAAGTTAGAGGTTTTTGTATCCTACAATACTGATTTGAGGAAGTTTGGAACAGCAATTTGAGTCAAGATTACCGAATAAATAAAAAAAAATAATTATGAAGTAAATGTAGCAGCACAAAAGATGCCAGGCTTTAAAATATTGAGCGTAATAAATGCAGATAAAGACCAAATAATTCTATAAACATTGCCTATGGACAAAGACTGGGAGGAAAAAAAGCTTAAAAATGAAGACAAAAGAACTGATCAATGTCTTAGATTCTCGAGAGCGAGGATACTCAAAACATCCCTTCGTTTCCTCAATGTTGTTTAAAAAATATACACAATAAAAACTGAAATAATGCAAAAGCTTACATAACAGCCCATTTAATTCTAGGCCAATGGAATGAGCATCCTACTCAAAAGATATTTTTTGTAAGAACATTTGTTAGAATATTTTATTATCTTTAAACACTCAGAAATTCTACATATTCCTCCTTAAATATATACTGCCACAGAAAACAGACTATTCTGCACATTATATTTATATAGAATTTTGTTAAACATTCCCTTTCTGGCAAAAGTAGTGAAAAGAGAAAAGCAACCCTTATCTAATTGTAGCTAATATATCAATTCGATTCAAACTAATCTGAAAACAGACTGAAACAAATTAAGCAAATTAAATTCCATTTGAAAGTAAAATTTATTCTTAAAAACTCAATCACAGAACTGGTCGACACCTTGAGTTAATCTGCCTTCAGGCAAGCAAATATGTAATCAACAAAAATAAATGGGTTTCTAGTCGCTCTTGAGTTCAATTAAGTTTTTGAAAACAAGAATCATGTCTTTACTATTATTTTTTTTATCATTTATTATAGTGTTGGTCACACAGTAAATTCCAGATGGGTGGATGGGTGGGTGGGTGGATGGATATAAAATCTATTTGTAGGGAAAGACACCAGATTTTTTTCATTTCCATGATGATTTTCCCTGGTGGCAAAGTTATTCCTTTCACAAATTAAAACAAGAATTTGCACACAGCTTTCTCTACTAAATATATGGGTGATGACTGATAAGCAATACTCACTGGAATTATTTATGTTGCTCCTTGATTTTATGAATAAAATACTACACAGAAGGTAAGACAAATCTTACTATTTCAATTTGATGCCTAAAGACAATAGTGGTCAAATGCTGGCTTTTACATTTCCTAGCTTTGTAACTTTGGGCATGTTACTTCTTGGTTTTCTAGCCTATAAAATGGAATGATAGTGGTTCTTACTCCATATGCGGTTCATATGAAGTACTTAGAATAGCTCTGACATATACCACCAGCTCAATAAATGCAAACTGTTACCATCACTGCCATTCTTCTTCTTGTTGTTGTTATAAACTTCTCATAGACAATCTTAAAAGATCACCATAAATGGTTTCTAAATGAGTAGCTTTCAACCTAACTTGGATAACGTTAAAATATTCCAACTGAACTCTGTAGATATTGTTATATGGTATCTATAATACATGACTGATAACAGTTTTACTATATCATACTTTCCTTAAAAGTGATTAAACTAAATATGCAATTATCCAGTTCAGCTATTAATTTGGTAAAAAAACACCAATAAAGATACTACAAGTATGATAAAGGATTGGTTAGCAGCAATGTCAAAATTCAATAAAATGAAAGTAAGTTTGATTCATGGTCCAAGAGACTGATGGTGGCAAATATCAGCAGGCAATGAGGAGATAATTGGAGGCCATTATGAGATACTGAGATTAGAGTAAGGGAAATGCCAAAAGACAAAATACAGAGCATGTTTAGAAAACATAGTAAAGGTAACTGATAACAAAGACAGGGTCACAAGCCACTAAAATAACTTTGCAAAATGATGCCATTCCTGCCAAGGATGCTTTTAATATGTCACAGGTATACATCACGCTGAATATGCCTGATCCATCTTAAAAGCACTGCCTACCCTTGAAAAGTAAGACTACCTTGAATTTTGGTCAAAGATACTACTTTAAAGTCATCAATCTTTAAAAATTTTATTTAACATAATCTCAGCAAAGCTTAAAATGAGTCAAATGCTAAATGAATATATTTAATCATTGCTCAGCATCAGAGTAGATATGACTAAGATATATGGATATTATAAATTGACCATATGAATATATACATTATACATGTCTCTATACGTTTTTTATGTGTGATCCGAGTCTTTCCATGTGTCTATTTAGAAAAGATTTTATGACACAAGTATTCACTTTCCCTCTTAAACTGCGCAGTGAGTATAAAACAGCATTTTAGGACTCCACAATAACTATATTCACAATCATTCCAATATTTAAATAGGTTGGTCTTTTTTATAACATTTCATTTTCAGAAGTAGTCTAGAAGAGACAGAATTGAAGAATGCCAATAAAAAGGTATACACTTTTATTATACTTGGTCTAGATCTTTTTAAAGGAGGTAACCTTTGAAAAGTACTTAAGTCAAGAAAGGAATGTAAGAGACTATATATTCAGATTTCTTCATGGGTGAAAGAGTATCAAATAATTCAATTCCATAAAAATTAGAGTAAAAGCCAAAGCATTAAGTTGCTATTAATATCAACATGTTTTAAAGTAGTCTTCCTTCTCCAGCCCCTACCCCTGCCCCCAGCCCTGGTTAGAATCAGACCCCCAAACAGTGGTTGGCATGCAAAGGTCCCAGTTTCAGTGCTGAGAGATAAAAAGGAAGGGGAAAAAATAGGCATTGCTTCAATAAACAGGCAAGGAGCAGGTGTGAAGGAAGAAATGCCCCTACAACAAGCTTTCCATAAATGTTTGCCTGGGAGACTAGAATGTAGAATTATGCCACTGGCAAATATTAGTATACATTATAAATATACATCTACATACATAGAACAAGTATGTATGTACATATACATATATACATATATCCCATATGTATGGAATAAAAGCCATTTAAATTATATATTATGATAAATCAAGTTATTTTTATGTCTTTTCTGTGCTAATTTTATATATACACATATGTGTATACATAGAGACATACACACATGATCATCAAAAAACAACCCTATGGGGTGATTAGATCAAGGGTGGTTGACTATTATAAGGGGAGATTGCAAAAATAGGATAAGGGGAAAGTCAGTAGGCACTGCCTTCTCATGTGCTTGATTAGGCTCTCTGACTCCTTCCCGCTACCCACCTCAAAGCCACCCTCCCAAGCCACCTTTCTCTGCTTGCTAGTTCTTCTTTCCACATTGACTTCCCCTAACCTTTAATAAAGTGTGACCACAGTTCACATGCCCACCTAATATATTTAAAATACAAAGGATACCTCCTGCTTTCCTATCAAAGTGTGAAGGGGATTTGAGAGCTGTCAGGGATGGAAATATCAAATGAATGTGTTGGGAAATGACTGTAACTTTATGATAAAAGTGTGCTACATTGCTTAAACTGTGTAGGTAAAGTTTAATATATTTGATTAAACTCACCGAGTGCTTACTTGTCTATACTCAGCACTGTACTAATAGATAAAAATGTGTTAGCTGGTGTGGACTGTTTGCCTGAAGCACTTATAATTTTCATGGAATAAAATATCAGAAGAAACACTATATTTAGGACATCATTGATGATTCTGTAAACTTGTAATGACATTTTACATAAGTATAAACATTTATTGATTATAAATGCAAATACATTAAGTCTAAATTAAAATGTATTTGTGCCTATATATGCACAATATATACAGTCAAATAAGTTATAGTTTCTTACACTTTCTTTATACATTATTATGGGGAATGATCTTTGTGATCATAACGAGATTGGACAATTTTAGCTTAAAAAAGATTAAAATGTTATATTCCTTACATACACATATATATATATATACACATACATTATGTATACACTCACACATATATGTATGTATATATCTCTATTTTTTTTCTTTTTTCCCACCTCACTGATTTGACCAGTATATTTTTGGTAAAACATAGCATCCTTAGATTTCTTATACGTTTATCTCTCTAGAGCAGCAGTCCCCAACCTTTTTGGCACCAGGGACTGGTGCTATGAGACTCTAACACCTGATGATCTGAGGTGGAGCTGAGGCGGTGATGCTAGCACTGGGGAGCTGCTGCAAATACAGATATAGCTTTGCTAGCTCCCGTTGTGCGGCCCGGTGCCTAACAGGCCATGGACAGGTACTGGTCTGTGGTCCGGGGGTTGGGGACCCCTGCTCTAGAGTCAACCAAGTTTTATTTTTATTTTTTGAACCATGAGATGAGCTTATCAGCATTCATGACACATGCACCAGAACCATTCACTTCCATTGTCTTTTGAAGGAAAAAAAAATAGTGTTCAGCCGACTCTTATGAATCTCTGACAGTCTCTCAGCCTGAGTTCTATAAAGCTCTGTGTGATACAAATGGAACTGGCTTGCTTCAGAATACTGAGTAGTTGTTTCTTTTCTATTTATTTTTTATTCAATTAAAAATACACAAGGCTTGAGAAACACACAGAAGAACTAAAATAACTGGTTTTGAAAGACCTTGGTCAAATCAAATTGGCAAATATCTTAGTTCTTGACAGTCAACTTGGGTATGACCTGAATGCCTGAAAGTTAACCTAAGGGAAAGGCTGAATGAAGGGTAGCAATCATTAAGTGGAAGCTACTAATTCTGTAACTTGTATATATAAATATCACCCTACCCTGACCGTGGTAAACAAAATAATAGAAACAAAGTCATCAATACTAAGTAAGATACCTTAAATGTATTTTAAAATGTAGATAGATCTCATTTGCTATTACAGAATTCTCTTGGAAAAAAGTTGGCTAATTAAATTTCTTACATATCAAATCAAACATGCTGGTTTGATTTAGGTATCTAACATTCTGGTCAAATCAGTGTTAGATACCTAAAGAAAGTTTATAAATATAACTGACACTGTAATCTTATAAGAGATGAATAATCACCCAAATGTTTATCCCTTTCTTGTACCTAGATTATTCTAATTAGAAGTATTCTTAAAATGAGGTATATATACAAATTTAAGTACATACATTTGGTAGGTATTAGGAAATTTTGAGAAAATACAAAAAACAATGTGTAACTGGAGCAGGAAAATTAAATGGAAGGTAAATAGAAGTCTACTTCTTAGGTGGCTGCTGCCAGTTTTACTCGCCATTACCACATGCTACCTCTACTTCCTTTCATGCACCAGAAGAAAAATGTATACTCTGTATTTCATAAGTGTATAGTGAGGACAAATTACAGTCCCCATGTGATGTGTTCTAAGTTACATGTAAGGTTATCTGTATATCAA
Source organism: Pteropus medius (assembly GCF_902729225.1). Taxonomy (NCBI): domain Eukaryota; kingdom Metazoa; phylum Chordata; class Mammalia; order Chiroptera; family Pteropodidae; genus Pteropus; species Pteropus medius. The sequence goes on from NW_024342257.1 coordinate 2,912,642, forward strand.
TATACTTATGTATATACATGTACAGACACAAATCATAAATTAGAGTATATTTTATAACAGCCATGTGTGATGCAACCCTAAAAAGTTTCTCCAACCTGCCTCACAATCAAATAATGGAATAATGGAGTTATTCATTATAATTGAGGGAATGGGTTAAATACTTTCTTAAAAACTTTCCATTTGCATTTCCTGAAAGAAAATCAATTATGCACCAGCTTCGAAAACATTCTCAACATAGAAATCACCTCTTGAATAAACTATACAGTCATAGCTGGCCCATTTCCTATATTTTAATCTTGAAAGAAGTTGTTGGTAAAGGGAATAGTGAACATTTTTCCTTTTTGTAACGAACTTCCAGTACTAGCTCATAATGGAAGCATTTCATGTTATTATCTCTAACACTTCTCTGTTTATGAACATTTGATGACAAATCCCACATTATTAGTTTTGTGAATTTCACACCACTAGAACCATATTTTCTTTCAACAAATTTCTGTTAGCATCTTATGATAGCCTAATGCCTACAGTCTTCTGTTATATCCTGCTTAGCTTCAAAACAGATAAGAAGGCAATAACAGAACTGAATAAAAGTGTAATATTGAAAATCCCCTTTTTTATTGTTCTTCCTCCATGCACTGCAATATAAAAAAACTACACACACACACTCCCACACATGTGTGCAGATCTCTCTATGACTATATGTATGACTATAACTCCAATTTTGAGTTCCAGATCCAGTGATAAGTTACTAAGCTTTGCTATCCTGTGCAACTGTCATCATGTGTTTCAGGTGACTAATAGTTTCTTAAGACATCAGTGGCATATTCTTTCATATGTTTTATCCCATAGTTTTTAATTAAATTTAATTAAATTTCAGTTTTTAATTAAATGTAATAAAATCCTGCCAGGATTGCTTTGTTCTTCAAAATAAAATTTCAAAATAAAATAATGACATCAAATAATTGTGTTTTATTTACACTGCATTTTTTTATTTGCCTTTAACTATCCAGTTAATGATAAAGGCTCTTCTGCTTATAAACGTACACTTATGTTTATCGTTGTCCCATGGACATCTAGTCCTTTTTTAGAATATAGCATATTAGCTTCCCTTGTATTAATATGTAAAACATATATTTCAACACCAAGAATTTGCAAAATGCTAGGCTAGGCTAGTGCGGGCCGCATTAGGGTTTGTACTACTTTCTATTTACCAGCAATCTACGAATGAGACTAGTCAATGGCAATATCTAAAACACATCTCAGGAGACTATGCTGCGATTATATTACACTTTAATAGTAAAGTAGAAATTTATTATAATACCCATAATTTATGAAATGTTTTCAATGTATTTGGATGTTACATATGTTTTAACTATTTCCCAGAGCATATCATTTGCCTTTTAATTTTTTATACTTTTTTACCCTGGATTTCAGAATTTACTAATTGATATATATCTAGTCAGAATGGTTTTCTATAAGCAAAGTTCTGAAACAAGGGTGCATATTATCTCCCTGTTTGTTTAATCTGTATGTAGAACATATCATACAAAAATCTGGGCTAGCCTCAGAGGAAAAGAGAAGTGAAAACTGGTGGAAAAATATTAATAACTTAAGATATGCAGATGAGGCCATATTACTGGCAGAAAGTAGCAATAATTTAAAAAGACTTCTGATGAAAGTGAAAGAAGGAAATGCCAAAGTAGGACTTCATTTGAACATCAAGAAGACACAAATTATGACTACAGATGAAATACAAAACTTTAAAATAGACAATGAAGACACTGAAGTTGTTAAAGATGCTGCTTTCCTTGGTTCGGTCATCAATTCAAGTGGAGACTGCAGCCAAGAAATCAACAGAAGGCTGAGACTCAGAAGGGTGGCAAAGGAAGAATTAGGAAAGATCACCAAGAGCAAAGACGTGTCATTAGAACCCAAGGCTAAGATCATCCACATCCTCGTACTCCCAAATAATATGTATGGATATTAAAGCTGAACAGTGAGGGAGGATGATGGGGAAAAAATGATTTCTTTGAGTCATGGTATTGGAAGAGAGCTCTATGGATACCCTGGACTACCAGAAAGACAAACGAGTGGGTCCTGGAGCAAAGTATGCCTGAAACATCACTGGAGGCAAAAATGAGGAAACTGAAGTCGTCCTACTTTGGGTACATCATGAGAAGGAAGGGTTCTCTGGAAAAGACAATGCTGAGAAAAACAGAAGGCAGCAGGGAAAGAGGAAGATCACATATAAGATGGATTGACTCCATAAAAGAAGCCATAGGTGAGTCTACAGGAGTTAAGCAGAGCTTCTGAGGACATGACGTTGTGGATATTACTCATTCATAGGGTTGCCAGGAGTTGGAGCCAACTCCAGGGTATATAACACAGATAACACATATTTAACAAACTTTACTTGTGGCTTTTCCCTAAGCTTTCATGATTAGCAAGCCCTGCCCCTACCCTAAGATCAGGTAATAGTTATCTATGTTTTGTTTTCTATCCTTTTTAAGTTTATTTTGTTAACTTATGCTTTTTAATCCATACAGAAGAAGAAATTTATTTTAAGATATGGTGTGAGGTTGGGACCTAACCTCCCCCCATCCAAATTGTTTAATCAATTATCACAGAACTATTAAGTAATGCATCCTTGAGGAAGCTATAAAGTTTGAGAAGTGATTTTGCTTAAACTAAAATAAAAAACGGGCTTTTTAAACCTGAATCTGGAATCTTTCTTTGCTAACGTAATTAATAAGCTCTTGTATAGTGTTAAGCTATAAAATCGCTCATTTACTCACATTTAATTGAATCTACAATTTTATATTTAATTCGGGCTTAAACTCTATAACAATACTATTTATTCTCTCTCCTTCCATAATGGTGATTCAGGTAAGTTACCCCAGAAGGAAGAACCACTAAAATAAATTCTTCAAGTGGAAAACATTTTCTAGGATATTAAATTGGGAATGAGATATTTGACTAAGAATGGTATCACTTCCAAGGAGGGAAAAGAGAAGACATATTTTAAGAATAATATGCATATGGAAGGGGAACACACAACGCGATGCATATATATATATATATATATATATATATATATATGTTAAATTGTACACCTGAAACTAACTGGATTTCATTAACCAATGTCACCAAAAATAATAATAATGAATTAAATTTTTTTTAAAAAAAGAATAATATGCAAAGAGAAGCAATAGCATGGAGTCGAGATATGGAACACTCGCAAGATTTGGAGTCATATGATCTGAGGTTCTAGTCCTCACTGTCACTTACTAGCTGTTGGTGCAGTTTGGGGCACATTACTTAGGTATCTGAACTTCAGTTATATCATCCATAAAATAGGAATAACAGCAACTATGTCCTCAGTGTTATTAAGAAAAACAAAGTATGATAACATATGTAAAAGATGCACTAAAAGCCAAAAAGAAATTAATGCATGTTTATTATATAAAGTGTTATACAAATAAAAATTATTATGATCATAAGAAACTTATTTATATACCACACATTAGAACACATTATACATGGATTTAAATTTTCTACCTGGCTCGATATCCTAATCCTAATTACTGCAGAGAAAACAAACTGGCTAGGCATTTCTTTGGGTCAGACAATAATTTGTAAGGATGTTAAAATCCTGCTTGATAAACAGTAAAATAAAATAAATGTATGTAACGTATAATGAAATGCATTATACCAGTGCCCATTCCACTCAACTCATCAGCATAAACTTTACCAGAAAAGGAAATAACTTTTCCAGCACCAGGAGACAGCCAAGTAGAATGTAATCGATGTCTTTCTTAAATGATACCAATGGGGAGACAACTTAGTGCTAGTACAAGGACAATAAAAGCCTTACATATTTGACAAGACAAATGTACTTTTAATTCGCTTCAATAAAATAAGAGATAAGTCAATAATTTAAGTGCTTGACTGACTAAAAACAGCATAATGTAGGTAGCCAAATGCAGCATCATCATATGAAAAAATAGAATGTTTGAATCTGGTAAAAATAAAAATAAAAATGTAAAGTTAAGGGTTAAGGATAATTTAACTATATAAATGTGTTAATTAGAAAAAAGAACAGGTAATCGATTGATTTATTCAGAGCTCTGGACTAAAAATATGGATACTTAGGTCCTAGTTTTAATTCCATGATTTCCTGATAGTGAATCTTGTGTAACTCTTGACTTCTCTAGGTATTATTTTTCTCAACTGTGAAATAAGATTAAACTAGATCGGTGTTTCCAAGGTGTTAGGATTCAGATAGCATGTCCGTCCCTCCCCCGACCCCCAAAATGGGGATTAACTTTCTATACTGCCAAATTAGGCTATTATTTTAAAAGGAAAATGCTTACCATTTATCATCATTACTATATCATAAAAGTAGGATATTT
>NW_024342257.1:2917186-2938587 GCF_902729225.1 Pteropus medius
AATCTTGTTTCTCAGAGCCTTCTCTCTGGTTAATGTGACCCATAGGGCCACATCTTTCTTCCATTCTTCCAAATACTACTGCTACAAGACCTCTAGTCAACCCCAGTTATTGATTACTCTGGGTTCACATATGACTTTTTGTTAGTTAACCTTCCTCTTGACTTTCTTTCCTCAACAGTCAGGATAATATTTTCATTCATCTCTTGAACTTGCTTATATACCTGAACTATGTGCCCAGCTTTTATCTTTCTATATCTACCTAATTTGAAATTACTGAGCACTCCATCCTCCTCCTATTTTTTTCAGAAAAAAAACAGCTGTTTTGGCACAGGAAAGAAAGGGTAGTCTTGCCAACTCCTCTGGCTGTTATTTATGTTTTTCATTTCTTAGCTTTCCACTAGCACCCTGTCCAGCCCATGCTCATATATATCCATGGAACTCAAAATTGGATTACTAGGAAATGTAAATGATGGTGGCAGTTTCAATGCAAGAAACAGAAAAATGCAAAAGCTACAATTATTTTACACCCCTCTACAGAGAGAATGCATTCCATATTGCATGATGTGGCATAAATGTGCTTCTATTACCATAACAAAACATTTTGAATTTTTTAAGTTTGCACATATGAATATAATTAAAATTATGTGCAGCATTGTAAATACAAAGTAATTTAGAAAACAACTTTGGTTGCTTTTACTGAAAAACTAACATCTGTCTGTTATTAAAGTTATGAAGGGCAAAGAACTTAATTAATTTCATTCCTGTGGTAGTTAAACTATGTACTCATTATTGAACAGTCTGAAGTTAAAATCAGTTAAAACGGTATAACTAATTTTTCAACATATATTTTTTTTTCTAATTCCCCTTTCCTTTTCACAAATACATAAAACTATTGATTAAACAGAAAGAAGTCATAGTAAAGCTTTTTTTTCAACATTCGCAGTTAATTACATGGGATAGACTCGTGGTCTATTGTTTCTGCTCCCTCCGTTTTGCTCATATCATGTAAACCCTTCCAATTTGCCTTCAACATCCTCCTGAACCTATTCTGTGGAAGGTCTCCAATAATAGTGTCATCACTAAACTTGAAAGCCTGACATCAGTGTATACTTTTTAACTTCTTTGTGGAAGTTGATGGTACTGTTTTACTCTGTACTGTCCTTAAAAAAGGCTTTCTTGCTTGACTCCTGAGACACAGAGTGAATTTTGTTTATTCTTTCTTTTCTTTTTAAAATATTTTTATTAAAATATAGCTAATATACAATATTGTATTAGCATCAGGTGTACACCATAGTTGTTCAACATTTACATTCCTAAGGAAGTAATCACCATGATAAGTCCAGCAACCATGTGACACCATTTAATGCTAACAGTATTATTGACTATATTCCTTATGCTTTACATTCTAATGACTATTTCATAACTATCAATTTGTACTTCTTAATCTCTTTACCTTTTTCACCCCACTCCCAAAACCCTCTCCTATCTGGCAACTGTCAGCTTGTTCCCTACATGGTAGTTTTATTTTTAATTTGTTGAGGAACCTCCATAATATTTTCCATAGTGGCTGCACCAATTTGCAATTGAACCAACTGTGCACAAGGGCTCTCTTTCTCCACATCCTCACAAACACCTGTTGTTTGTTGATTTATTGATGATGGATATTCAGACAGGTGTGAGGTGGCATCTCATTGTGGTTTTAATTTGCATCTCTCTGATGATTAGTGACATTCAGCATCTATTCAGATGTCTATTGGCCATCTGTATTTCCTCTTTGGAGAAATATCTATTGGGGTCCTCTGCTCATTTTTTAATTGGATTGCTAGATTTTTGGTGTTGTGTGAATTCTTTACAAATTTTGAATATTAACCCCTTATTGGATATATCATTGGTGAATATCTCCTCCCATATGGTAGGTTTTCTTTTTGTTTTGTTGATGGTTTCCTTTGCTGAGCAAAAATTTTAGTTTGATGTAGTCTCATTTGTTATTTCTTTTGCCTCCCTTGACAGAGATAACAGAAAAAAAATAATACTAAGAGCAATGTCAGAGAGTTTACTGCCTCTGTTTTCTCCTAGTTTTATTGTTTTGATTCTCACATTTAAATCTTTAATTTATTTTGAGTTTATTCTTGTATATGATGTAAAGAGGTGGTCTAGTTTCATATTTTGCATGTATCTGTCCAGTTTTCCCAACACAATTTATTGAATAGACTGTCTTTACCCCATAAATATTCTTTCTTCCTTTGTCATAGATTAATTGATCATACAGGCATGGGTTTATTTCTGGGATCTCTATTTTGTTCCATTAATCTATGTGTCTGTATTTATGATAGTAGCATGTTGTTTTGATTACTACAGCCTTGTAGTACAGTTTGATATAAGGTATGTAATACCTCCAACTTTTGTTTTTTTTTTTTTTCCTTTCTGAAGATTGCTCGGAGTTGGGGTCTTTTGTTACTCCATATAAATTTTAGGATTATTTGTTCAAGTTCTGTGAAAAATGGCATTGGTATCTTGACAGGGATTGCACTGAAGCTATAGATTGCTTTGGGTAGTATGAACATTTTAACAATGTTAATTCTTCCTATCGATGAGCACAGTATATGTTTCAATTTATTTGTATCTTCTTGAACTTCTTTCTTCATTATCTTATAATTTTCCAAGTACAAGTCTTTTACCTCTTTGGTTATATGTTCCTAGCTTTTTTTTTTGGGGGGATGCAATTTTTTAATGGGATTGTTTTCTTAAATTTCTTTCATATATACCAGTTCATTACTGGTGTATAGAAATACAACCAAATTCTCAATATTATTAGTGTAGCCTGCTATTTTATTGAATTCATTTATCAATTATATAGTTATTTGGTGGAATCTTTAGCATTCTCTATATAATAGTATCATGTCATCGGCAAAAAAATTCTTCCTTTCCCCATTTGGATGGCTTTTCTTTTTCTTTTCTAACTGCTCTGACTAGGACTTCCAATACTATGTTGAATAGATGTGATGAAGGTAGACATCCTTGTCTTGTACCTGATCATAAAGGAAACACTTTTAGCTTTTCCCCTTTGAGTATGATGTTAGCTGTGGGCTTGGCCTATAAGGTCTTTATTATGTTGATGTATGTTCCATCTATTCTCAATTTGATGAGAGCTTTTATCATAATTGGATGCTGGATTTTGTCAAAGGCTTTTTTTGTAGCTATTGATATGATTATATGATTTTTATCCTTCATTCTGTTTATGTGGTGTATCATGTTAATTGATTTGCAAATATTCAACCAACCTTGCATTCCAAGAATAAATCCCACTTGATCATGGTGTATGATCTTTTTAATGTATTACTGAATTCAGTTTGCTGATATTTTGTTGAGGATTTTTGCATCTATGTTCGACAGGGATATCAGCCTCTACATATATATATATGTAGAGGCTGATATCCCTGTCAGCTAAATCTAATATCAAACAAGGATATATATATATATATATATATATATATATATATGATTTGCAATGTCTGTTTGGCTTTGGAATCAGGATAATTGTGGCCTTGTAAAATGAGTTTGTGAGACTTCCATCTCTTGATTTTTTTTTTTTTTTTTGAATAGCTCGAGGAAAAAAAAATGTGTTAATTCTTCTTTGAATGTTTGGCAAAATTCACCTGTGAAGCCATCTGGTCTAAGATTTTTGTTTGTGGGGAGTTTAATTACTGATTTAATTTCGTTAGTAGTAATCAGTTGGTTCAGATTTTCTGTCTCTTCTTAATTCAGTCTTAGAAGATTTTATGTTTCTGAGAAATTATCCATTTCTTCCAGATTGTTGAATTTGTTGGCATATAATTACTTTCAGTATTTTCTTATAGTCCTGTGTATTTCTGTGGTGTCAGTTGTCACTTCTCTTTCATTTCTGATTTGATTTATCTGGGGCCTCAGTCTTTTGTTCCTAATGAGTCTGGTTAAAGGTTTATCTTGTTTTATTTTGTTCATCTTTCCACAGAACCAGCTCTTGGTTTCATTGATCTTTTGTATTGTATTTTTTAGACTCGATTTTGTTTATTTCCACTGTGATATTATTTCCTTCCTTCTACGAACTTCAGGCTTCATTTGTTATTCTTTCTCTAGATCCTTTAGGTATAAGGTTACATTTGTTTGAGATTTTTCATATTTATTGAGGTAGGTCTGTATCGCTAAGAATTTAGTACTGTGTTCATTGTGTCCCATAGATTTGGAGTTATTGTGATTTCATTTTCATTTGTCTCAAGGTATCTTTTGATTTCTCCCTTGATCTCATTATTAACCTATTCATTATTTAGTAGCATGTTATATAGCCTCCATGATTTTGTGTATTTTTTCAGTTTTCTTGTAATTGTTTCTAGTTTCAAAACACTGTGGGCAAAGAAGATGCTTGCTATAATTTTGATTTTCTTAAATTTACTGAGACTTGTTTTGTGGCTTAACATGTGGCTTATTTTGGAAAATGTTCCATGTGGCTTCGAAAAGAATGTACATTCTGCTGCTTTGGGGTGAAATGCTCTAAAAATATAAATTAAATCCATCTGATCTAATGTGTCATTTAAGGATGTTGATTTTCTATGTGGAAGATCTGTCTATTGTTGTCAGTGGGTTGTTAAATTCCCCTACTACTACTGCATCACTGTCAGTCTGTCCCTTTATGTCAGTTATTTGCCTTATGTATTTAGCTGCTCATATGTTGGGTACATAAATGTTTACAAAAGTTATGCCTTCTTGTTGGATTGATCCCTTTATCATTATGTAGCATCCCTCTTTTTCTCTTGTAATAGCCTTTGTTTTAAAGTTTATTTTGTCTGATATGAATACGGCTATCCAAGCTTTTTTTTTTCATTTCCATTTGCATGAAATCTTTTTCCATCCCTTTACTTTCAGTCTGTGTGTGTCTTTCAATCTGAAGTGGGTCTTGTAGACAGCATATGTATAAGTCTTATTTTCTTATCCATTAAGCTACCCTACGTCTTTCTATTAGAGTATTAAATAATTTACATTTAAAGTGATTACTGATATATATGTAATTATTGCCATTTTATTATTGCTTTTATGGTCTTGTTTGTTTGTTTGTTTGTTTGTTTGTTTGTTTGTTTCCTCTTCTTCTTCTTAATGAAGTCAGTCCCTTTAACACTTCTTATAATACTGGTTCGGTAGTGATGAATTCCATTTTTTTTTTTTTTTTTAATATCTCCTTCAACTTTAAATGTCCTTTTTTATGCTCACTGTCTTTTCTGAAGTTCTCACTAAGTTCCTTAAGCATCCTTATAACCATTGTTTTGAACTCTGTATCTGGTGGATTGCTCACCTCCATTTTGTTTAGCTTTTTTTCTGGAGTTTTTGCCTATTCTTTCATTTGTAACATGTTTTTTGTTTCCTCATTTTGCCTATCTCTCTGTGTCTGTTTCTATGTATTAGGTAGGTCTGCTGTGTCTGCCAGTCTTGCCTTACGTAGTTGGGTGTCCTGTAAGACCCATTAGTGCAGTCTCCTTGGTCATATGAGCAGGATGATACAGGAGTGTCCCTTGTGTGGGTTGTGTGTGCCCTTCTGTTGTAGTTGAGCCTTGATTCCTCTTGGAACATCAGTGGGTGGGACTGACCCTCAGGCTTACTGGCTGTGAGAATTGGCCATGACCACAGCTTATGAGCTGCTGTGCCAGGGCTGATTCCACCGAGCAAGATTTGCCCCAGCAGGCTCCGGTGCCTGCCAAGACCACTCTTTGGGTGTGCCACTTGTGAGCTAATCGGGTGGTGCTCTGTTATGGTTTCAAGCAGGCCACCAGTTGTGCTGATTCTGGGCCTCTTAAAAGGGGCTCCTATGCAGGTCAAGGTCAGCCGCTGCCTGTGACTTGTCCAGGGCTACCTGGTAGGAACTACAAAGTGATCCATTCTTGGTCGCTGCCAGTGTTGGACCTGAAAGTGCATGGGAGAGGCCACACTGTGAATCAAGGCCAGCCATCACTAGTACTGGGCTTGGAGCAACTCATCAAAAGGCCCAGGGAATGCCTAGGCCTGCCACCACCTGCCAGGTATGCATAAGGCTCAGCTGCTGAAAGAGCCTTGGGTGGTATGGGTGGTACAGGATTTTGTGGGGCAGGATCTCAGGGAGTCACAAGCATGGGGCAAGTGGTGTTCAATGGGTTAATACAGATTCAGAACTGGTGACTGCGCTAAGCCTGGGACTACTCCACAAATATCTCAGAGCCCACTGAAGCCAGACACTACCCACCTGGAGCTCATGGACTCCTGAGAGTTGTCAAAGAAAATCTTTAGTGCAGGCCAACAATGGCTGCCTACCAGACACACACAAAAAAAGCCTCTGGTAGTGGGCAATTTGGGTATGCTAGCATCATTATAAATCCATCATTTTAATGCTGCCTTCTTACTCTAGTAGATACCATTTCTAACTTTCTTGTTTCCAAAAAGAGCATCAACTTTCAACCATCTTGGCTCAAAGCCTTTACTTATTTGATTTTTCCTCTCCCTTGTACCATATTATCAATTTCCCATTCTACCACTAGTCTGTATATTTCATTCACATTGTTATTGCTACACACTAGTTAAGGTACTCATCACTGTCTCATATGGAAGGCAATCATAGCTAGTTAACTGCTTTTCAATCTCCACTCCTTCCTCTGATACATTATCCATAGTTCTACCAGATTAAGTGGCAGTTTATGATCATATCCCCTGGTATTTAAGAATGGTAATCTCTATTATATGAATGTCAAGGTTGTGTTGCATAAAGTTACTATTCTGTTAAATATGTATGGGGAAAAAAACATAAAAATGTAGGTAGAGTGGGATTTCACAGACAGGATGAGGTTATTCCTGGTAACAATCACCTTGGGAAGAGGCATGCCTTTCATTCTAGAAACAGAAATTGAGAGAGTGAGTGGCCCTTTCGTAGATAGGCAAGAGGACATAGCTTTTCTTGGTCTTTATTCAAGTGTCATAAAATCCAGAATGATTGTCCTGAATGATAAATATCAAATGACACTCAAAACATGGAAGCAGACCAAAACAGGGGAAAGGAAGGGTCAAGGCAAAGGTCTGTTTTCTCCATAGGTCTTCATGAGGAATGGGTCAGGCCCTGTAGACCACATTAACTACAGGGGTCTTAGAATTCCATACTTGGCAAGCCAGTTTATTTAGATTTCTTATGCCTTCCTTGTGTCTCCCTTAACAAAAGTCTTGATTAAAGTATTAATGTTTCTCAATTGTGTTAAAAAAAAAAAATGAAACATCCCCAACCCTACCTCATACTCGGGATTTTCTGAGCTTCTAAAACAACATGCTAGAAATTAAGAAGTAGCATGAATTATGTAAAATAACTGATGCCAAATTACTGACAACTCTTTCTTAGAGAACATCTATTGAAAGGTAAATACATAGAATATTTTTATTTCATGATGACTTTGTGCAAATTCTCCCCATACCATTGTGAGAAAGAAAAAAAAGTATATGGGTAGGGTAAGAGTACAGTTGGGTAGATTTTAATTTGGTTGAAAAATTAAATTCAAGTCTATTAATTATTAGATTGGTGTCAACCCAGTAGGAGGTTTATGGTAGTTAGTCCCAGGCATTTCTTCTTTTTCAACATATCAATGACTCAGAAGGTGTTTAAAGTATATTTGTTAAATGTACAAGTGACACAGTACCTGAAGGGATTCTAATATGACAGATGACAGAATCAAAATTCAAAGTTTTTATAACAGGTGGCAGCGCTAAACTGAAACCAAACAAAATTAAATTTAACAAAGATAAACACAATCTTAAAGGTAGTCAAAAATATTATTGGCATAGGGTTGAGGCTTTGAGATAATCTAACTTGACTATGGTTTCTATTTTAAAAAAAATGAATGAGGATTTCAGTTGACTATATGTCAACATATGGCCATAGCAAAATGAAATTACTATAAAAGTTAAAAATATTAGTGTCATCGATAATCTAAGTTGGGAATCTATACTCTAAATTATATTTAACCTTTGAGCTGGGGAGTGGGCAAAAAAAAAAAATAAAAAAGCATAGCATATTCAAGTAATAGTAAGATATCATTTTATATTTGTCAGATTATGACACTGTTAATAGGAGTTTACATAAATATAACCTTACTCAAAAACAATTTGACAAATTATATATATATCATCTTTTAAAAGTACATTTTATTTGACACCAAATTTCCACTTTTTGGAATTAATTCTAAGACAATATTCAGACAACTGTGCACATAAAAAAATGGGGAAAAAAGAGAAAATTTGACCTTTAAATCTATAATGGATAAGGCATTGTTCAATTGTATTCTGCAAAGATCAGACTTGCTTTGGAGTATGAGGGTCACTGATAAATTCTAATAAATGAGAAGGATAGGAACTAACATTCTAGAGGGGTGAATAATCAAGGAATAGTTGATAAACCAAGATTATATACCATAGAAAAGTACTTTGGTAAGTAACAAAATGGAAAGAGCTTCAAATATTTGAATAACTATTATGAGAAAGACTTGGATTTCATATTGTCACTCAGGGCAAAACTGAGTGAAAGCTTACAAGAAAATAGGTCACGACAAAGTATAAAGAATATATTGCTCATGGGACAGAGGCCCACGGAAAATAAGGAATTCTATGTCACTGAACATTTATCTGCTGCATTTGAAAAAGAGATTAAATTAGATGATCCTCTAAGGCCCCTTCCAACAAACAAGATTTCATTATTCTATAAAACAAGTGTTATCTCAAATCATATGAGAATTACAAGTTTAAAGTTTTCTACCATTTTTCAATCTGCTACTCATTCAAAGTATTACAGTTTGGATGTTGTGAAAACGGAATTCCTGACTGCCTTAACATTACTAAGATAGTGTTTTGAGTTCATTTGCCAAACATAATGATTAGTCTCACTGAGCCATATATGCTTTAACCCAGTCTTCCAGGTTCCAGAGGCATCTTTGTAAAATGGCTAGCTGGTAGTTATGGTAGTTAGTCCCAGGCATTTCTAGCTGGATTTAGGATTTCAGCCTATGGTTGTAGAGTAGAGATTTTCTCATGAGAAGCTAAGGAACAAAATCTGCCTCATTAGACTATGAGCTAAACAGCTAAATTTTCTACTTTAAAAACTTTCTCCCATTACTCTATGATATGAACGTATATATGTATATACGCACACACGGGTGTAAGTACATATATACGCTCATGTATATTACATATATTTAAACATACATGTGCATACATGTGCATATATGTATGTATGTGTATATGTTTAAGTACATATATGCGTGTGTGTGTGTGTGTGTAAATGACATGACAGTAATAGAATAAAGTTGAAGAAAAAGAAGAGAGAAGTGACAATATAGCCATATCAGATACAAAAACATTGCTTACAGGTAAGACAAGCTACTACCAGGTTTCCAAACTGTAAATTAGAGGAAAGCCCTTGTTTGTCAATGACGGGGAAAATGGAAGAAGAGCAGAAGGGGAAAGCGGAAAATAAAAGCACACGGCCCTCTTGGTAGACAACTGAATAAAAGATTATAATTAGAGGTCCATGGAAGTATGATTTATTCCAACATAACATTTTTCGTGATAATCATCTCATCATTTGGCCACAGTTAAAAATATTGGTCAAATAAAATTTCTAAAAATGGAAAGTTTCACCTGGTAAAGGGTTATAGCACTACAAATCAACAGAAGCCAGTCAGAAGTTAATTGTGCACTGACAAATTACATTTTGCTGCTCATTAGTATTAGAAGGTTAGTGTATTCAGTTCCATACCAGAGAACCTACAAAATACAAATAATGTCCATTTTCTTTCTCATTTTTTTTGTTGTTCATGAAGTACATATTTATCTTAATGAGTACATGGCTTTTTAAATGATAGCTGTAAAACAGAATAGCACTATTTGCATTTCAGAGTAATCAGTAATATCCAGCTTGAAATTTGTCCAGAATTAAAATGGTGCTAAAGAGAATCTGTCTCATGCTGATCCATTCGAAATCTGAAATTTTGGCTTTAAAAATCTGCTATAAAATGATAAAAATGTTTCTTGCGTGTGACATTAAAATTTATAATAGACCCAGTTTAACATTATGAAAGCAAAAATAAGCAGTGTTCACCTTTTGAAAAGACTGTAATCTATACAAATTTGACTTCACTTTATTATCACCCAGAACCCAATTAAACCCTTACAATCTGATCTCTGTCCTTTCCACTCTCCTGAAACTGTCCTTGCAGCATCAGCAATATGACCAAGGCCAACAAATCCCATGACCTACTTTTTCATCCTCAACCCACTTGTTTTGTCTTTATAAGTTTAGATTGTTGATCAATCCCTTCTTCCTGAAATCTTCTCCTCCATGGACTTTCTAAACGCTGCTTTAGCATGATTCTCCCACTCAGCTTCTCTACCTTCTCCTTCTCTAGCAACTCTTATTTCTGTACTCAAATGAGGTGCTCACCAAAGTTCTTTCTTTGACTTTCTTCTTTTCTTATACTCTTCTCTAGGGATCTCTTTTACTATCCTAATTTTACTTATTTTCTTTATGGTTATACTTGCAAAAAAGATAATTACTGATATTCATTCAAACCACATATGTTCATCTACCTATTAGTCAACTGTAGCTATATACTCAATTTTTACTTCAAATCAAAGAAGTTGAAAAATAATTTCTCCCCAAATGAGATCTTTCCTCTGAACTTACTACTTTCTTACTTAAAACAAAAAACAAAAAACAAAAAGCAAAAAAAAAAAAAGTCTCACAGAAATTATTCAGTGTTCAGTTTAGAATTATCTTTGATCTTTTCCTGCCTGCGATAAAAAAAAAAAAAAAAAAAATCAGGTTCATTGAGCCATTCTTCCAAATGTTGGTTGTACCTATTTTGGATTAGGTTCTATTTGCTCAGACTATTATGATAAACTAATAATTAGTTCCTCCTTCAGTTTTTTCCTCCATCCATTTTATTCATATCTGTCAGATCAATCATCTCAAAACTATTTCTGATAATATTCCACTGCTACTTAAAATTCTTCAGTGGCTCCACTACTGCTTTATAAAATCTAAACTTCTTAAAATGGCATTCAAGGCTATTCTCAAACTTCTTTTCAGCAGAATTTCTCTTGATACTGTAAACATATCCTATACTTCGCCAAGATAGACTACTCACTACTCCTCAAATATACTCTGCATATTCTTCAGCTTGTATTTTGGTATAATTTGTTCTTTCTACCTTGAATTCCAACCTCTTCTCTTCCTACTATCACACTTAGCCCCCATAGGCTATACCAAGATTTTAACCTACCGAAATCCCACCAAGGAATTCCACCACTTCCATGAAGCTTTCCCCAGTCCCTAGCTAGAAGTTGCCCTTACCTTCTCTGAACTCCCAAAGTATTTTATGCGCTGGATTTCAGGGCCCATTTTTATTGTTAAGGATACTAACAAATGACAGCAAATAGTGAGAGGCAAAGCAAATAGTAAATGGATAACCCATGTCCTTAAAAGAATGTTCATAAACTTTTTACAATAATCCTACAGAATATTACATATTAACACGCCATGATCTTTTTATAAAAAAAAAAAACAAACTAAATTTACAACACATTATTGGTAGCAATCTGTATATTACATAAAGTACTAAGACATTTACCTACTTATATATTTAATATTGTAAAAGACTACCATTGTCATATTAAGTAAAACTAGGAGTGAGATGAGGATATGGCAGAGAAGGCCTTTGTTAAAAGCACATACTCAGAGCCTGGCATCACCACAAAATTATAGCTTCCCATGCAACCAATAAACATTTAACACATAGACATTAAGTATTTCCACCATGACCACTAACACCACTTTACTAGGTATATGGTTAATCTGAAGCATAGGGTAGTAAAATAAGGGCAACGAGAAATACGATCTTGTCACAGAGTTGCTAAATCGTTATCCTGAAAAGCTATGAATATACTAGTCTTTAAAAATTAATAATAATAACTACCAATACCAAAATGATCATCTTTCTTTTCTATATCTTAAAACTCAGCAATACCATCATATATTTTCTGTGCGCCATTCTCTGAGAAAACACTAAACATATCCAGACCTTTAAATTAAATTTGGTTGATAACTCTGTAGTACAGAGAAATATCACTTTATGAGTAGAAAACTGGAGCATAGAATGTTTATGTCATTGGTCAAGGTAAGAAAAAACATCAAGGTTTTCTTATTCCCAATCTAGTGTTTTATTCAGTAGACCAGGAAGAAAAGCCAATTAGCAGGGTGATGTTTCTTTTCTTGAAGTAGGCTTTTCAGAGGTATAACACAAATATAATGCTGAAAAAATAAACAAGAAATTCAAAAGGAAAATTATGGATTCTACCATGATTTCTGAAATGCAGTAATGAAGGTAAAGGGAGGACCTTATATAAGGGGGAGATGGAAGAAAGAGAGGAAAACAGGAAAAGGAAATGGGGAACAACTGAAGACATTCATACAGCTGTTTTGTTCTGAGTATGACTTTCTAAGTCAGATAAGTCAGTAAGTTTGGTGAGAAAACTGAAGCCAGCAAAGTATAAAGAAATTCAAATGGACAATTCAAGCCAGTTGGGAGGGAGTATAACCAAGGAGATAGAACACTGGAATATGATGAGATCTAGGTTCTATTCCTACACAAGCCACATAATCACTAGGTGATATTCGACAAATTATTGAAACCCTAAGGTCACACACATTCCTTATTTGTACAATAAGGTTGGACAGCACAGCATCTCCAGCCTGTGCCAGAATAGTACATACATGACTCCAATAGACAGGGTCATACCCAGTTTGTGAAGAAGTATAGGAAATTACCCAAAGCCTATAAAGGTTTTGGGTAGCGCTATTAGATATAAAGGAACAGAATCTAAATTCACCTCCATTCAACTAATCATATTTAACAATAATCACTAATAAGACACATTTCTTTAGTACAATGTATGCTAAGGAAAAAGGGAGTGTAAAAGACTGAAGACAAAGAGGGGGAGCAAGGAATCTGAGAAAAGGAAAAGGTTTTAAAAACCCAATAAACTAGTCATCCTGGGTCAATGATACATGGATCTAAGGTACTTGACAGCCCTTCTGAAGAATATGTTCAGAATAAGAAAAGAGCTTCTTTCTTGATGCTGAATGATAGAAGTAGAGAAAAAAATCTCTCATATTGATGGTCACTTTCTAATCCAGAGGTCCCCAATTTTACCCTTCAACTCCCAAAGTCTTGAGGCACAGGTAATTCCGAAAGCAACATAATAACATACAGAAACCAGTAAGCACTCCATTTGGTGACATCTTCTGAACATATCTATGAAAGATAACTCCACCAATTATCTACAAAGTAGACCAGTGATTCACAAATAAACACCAAAGAAGATCTGTTGTCAGTTAATTTACATAGTCATCACATACCTGGAAAGTAACTGACTTTTCACACATCTTCCGTCTGTAAAAATATTTTTAGTTAAGCTGGCACTAATCTTTGCAGTCTTGTCAAATGCTTAAAATGAATTTACCAGAGCAAGTAGCATCTGGCTAAACTAATCATAGGCAGTTGTCAGCTATTTTACCATAAATCGTCAGTAGAAATGACCAAAGTTGGGGGGAAAATTTAAAAAGGCAGTGATTCCAACCCAACCGGTACTTTAAATACAAATATAGCAATTAATCTCCATGCAGGCTGACATCAGTGTTGCAAATAATATCATTTGCCATTCAGGCCCCAGCATATTGTCATTGTGGCTGCCAGCAGAATCAAGAAGGCAGTCAAGGTATTTTACTCACAGAGAAGGGAAGAATGCAGTCCTTCAAAAAAATTTTAGTTGTTAACAAATCTTCTAAAAGCAGGGCTCAGACGATTTTTTACATTTTTCTCCCCTTTTGATTTCACTGGCCAAAAACATTTTATATTTTCCTATAATGTCAGTCAGTATAGAACTATGGCACCACCTATTGTGACATTACTTAAATGCTGATATAAAATGACAGCCTATTAGATACTAGAAAAATAGAATAAAAAATTTAGTGTTCAAGGAAATGTAAATGATTACTTTCTTCAACAGTTCCTTCTGAGACCATAATGACATAAAAGGTGGCTGTAAAATAGAAACCTCAAACCTATTATAACTTGTTTTTAATCTACTGGAAATAGGTTCATAACGCAGTTTGTACATATGACTATCTTGACTGGCAGTGGGACCATGGGTATTAACAACATTCTTTCATCCAAGTGGCTAAAAACTGTGATAATGGTTATTATAATCTCTTGGCTAGACTTCTCCCTCAGAATATTAAAAATAAATTCCTTCCCTCCTTCCTCCCCCTCTCTCTCTCCCTCCCTCCCTTCCATAATTACATGCTAGGGTAAGAGGTAGCATATCCTAATGACACAGTCTTCACCAAGTCACTATTCTCTAAAAGAGGTGGGGGCAGCCTAAGATGGTGCCTGCAAATGTCATGTCAAATTGGTTCAGGGACCTCTCTTTAACTAATGTTTTCAAAAAGTTATTCTAATTTGGAACTTAGAAAGCAGGATCATTCAAAAATAATTAAAACAACACAATGGAATAAAGTATACACAATTTTACTAAGAGCTGTTTTAAACAAACACATACACTTGGAGAATTAACTCCAGGAATTGGGTTTCTGAAGAATCTCACACATGGATAATTCATTATTTAAAAATTTATTGTTTCATGGGAAAACAACTTTAGAGGCATAAAAGAATCAAATTATTTTATGGAAGCTTTTATGGATACTTTTTTTCCATTAATATCTATGACAACTAAAGATAAATTATTCTTAACCTCCTACCATGGTTAGAAGCCCTTTCCACAACAAAGGCATATAGCATACTCATCAACATTTCTTACTCAGGTAGTATCCTCCTTCCTAACACACATGGGAATACAATCCTAAAACCCAGGTACATTTTCTCTCATTTTCCTTAATGGGTCCTAAGACTTCATTTCAAAAGTTTACACTCTGTCTTTGACTATCTGTGGGAACTTAGGCAAGTCTCCCTAAGGTCCAGTTTCTTCATTTGTAAAATGGGGAAAATAATTGTGTCTTATCTTACAGGGCATGTGTGAAGTACAAAGAAGATAATGCATATAAAAATTTATTATGTGCCATATAATAAGTGCTTAATAAATGCTACTATCATTCTACTGCTCAACACTCTGCTTTTTAAAGCTACTATTCTATTAAACCTTTTTTCTTACTTTTTAAAAACATTCCTAAGAGGAATACTTAGAATTTGTGTATATTCAATCTAAAATTCTCACGGTTGTCAAAAAGATATACACATATAAATCTACATATACTAGATTTTCAAAGGAAAACTTAAGAGATTATTTATTGTATATGTCATGCATTATGATGGTGTGATAGAGTAAATCAAAATCCCAAATGGTGATAACTATGTCCCAGGACTGGGGTACTCTCTGGAGATACAGAAACAAATTAAAGTTCAGTTGAAGAGAATGTGCTTTCAGTTGTGGTATCAGGGAATCCTGCTTGGAGGAGGTGTCAACTTAATTAATCTAAAATTATGGATGGGATTTTGATTTTTAAAGTCTTGTAACCAGGAAGTCTAGGTAGAGAGAATATCATACAGATAAAAGTATAGAAGTGTAATCTGTGAATGGTGACTAAAAAGTAATTTACTACACCTGGAGTACATAGTGCTTAGTGGGAAGTTTTAGGAGACAATATGAAATGAGGGGGCTTGACCTTCAGACCACACTGTTTGGATTTTGATTGTTAAATAGCAGTTACGGTTAGTCCTATACAGATGCAATAAACAGGGGTCCCTGTGAGATATATCTGTTGAACTATTCAGAGCCCTCGTTTCATTATCTAATATAATAATTTTTATAAAGCTTTTTTCTCTGACTTTTTAAGCAACTTATTCTCACTGTGAAATATTCAGAGACTATATAAAACTGAAAAGAACATTTTAGCTGACTTATTAATGCTTTAGTAAATAAAAAGTTTGTAAAGGAAGGCAGGAGATGCAGATGTTTCTACAAGTGGCAATGATATTCAAGTTATTAGACCTTTCATAAATCTGAACTTGAGAGAGACCATTTCTGATTTAGTTCCTAAGCAAGATCAACATCAGGTAAAATGTGTTGAAGAGAAAATGGTGTGCATGATAGAAGCTCTGTTCACCCCTCTTGTGACCAAATCAAAGCTGTGACGGAAACATGGAGCAAACAGCAAAGAAAGTCACCCGGGATCTAGAGGAACAGAAGCACTACAATTAGGGAGAGAAATAACTAATCAACCTGCAACAGTTGCAGGTAGGAGGGACGAGGATGCGAGGCTGCCTGGTCCGCAGTGGCTGAGTGAGATGGAGGCTGCGGCAGCGGCAGAGGCAGAGCCTCTTAAAGGGGCTGCATCCACAAGCAGATTTTCATGGTGACGGACCTGCTCGCTCTGAGCACTAGTGCCAGGGTGGCTGCGCAGGGGGCTCCAAGGATATACAGAGGGACACTGAGTTGTCGGAGTGAGGGCCGGAGGTGAGGATCTCTCCCAGGCAAAAACATGGGCCTTATCCATTGCTCCTCTGTTGAACCCAACCCCCTCCCAGTGTGCAGACACAGTGCAGCCATAGCAGAGACATCATCAAACTAGATAACAGAGGTCGCTCAGCCAGAGGATTCCTTGAAACTTCGCCTCCCCCAACTCACGGCCCCACCCAAGCCACATCCAGTTGTGTCCTTGGTGAGTCCAGAGCTCCTTGCTGAGCAGCACCAAGACCCACACTGGTGGCAGCTAGTCTTGGTTTCTGGCATGGCTTTTTGAAGCAACTATAAGCACAGTATCTGTGAATTGCTTGCTGAATCTTAACAGGTGGCCCTGGAGGGCCACAGGCTGGGGCTAAACTTGGCCTGCAGCTAGACTCTTCTCAGGACTGTGCCGCAGGATACCTACCACATAAAGCCACACTAATAACACTGGGACACTTAGAAGCTTTGCCGAGTACATAGAAACAGACATAGAAATGCAGCCAAAATGGAAAGACAAAGAAGCAGAAACCATAAGAGAGAACAGAACAGAGATCCAGGAATAATGGAGTCAAGCATCTAAGAGATGGCACAGCTCAAAACACTGGTTATAAAGATGCACAATGAACTTAGGGAGAGTATAGACGAATTCAGGGAGAACTTTAACAAAGAGATAAAATACATAAAAATGGAAATGGAAATTATAAAGGGGAACCAGTCAGAAATGAAGAATGCATTTTCTGAGATGAAGAAGATACTAAAGCTCTGGATTACTGAAAAAGCCTCCTAACTGTTCTGACTTCTCCACTTGCTTGCCTGTAGATTATTTTCAAAATAGCTAGAGTGATCTTTTTAAAATCTAAATTATCAAAACATATTATTTCTCTGTTCAAAACTTTCTGGTGCCTTCTCATCTCAAAGTAAAAGCTCAGATCTCTGCAATGGCATAGGAGGCCCTACCTGCTGTGGGCTTCTATCATCAACCTGATTTATCTCTGAATACTCTCCCTCTTGTTCACTCAGTTCTAGCCACCTGGTATTCTTCCTTTTCCTCAAACTCCCAAAGCATGTAACTGCCTTGGGAATTTTGTGCATTGCTGTTCTGGGCTAATGAATCTCATCTCTGACCATTTGTACTCTCATTTTGCTTTATGATTCACCACAATGTTTATCAGCATCCTTCCTATGAAATTATTACTTGCCCCTTTGTTCATTGTTTTCCTCCCCACCTCCAGAATGGAAACTCCAGTTGGTACGACTGCTTTGAAAAAAATATATATATTTGCTATTATCTCATAAATTTAAAGAGACACATACCCATGACAGTAGTTTTTGATGTGTGGTCTAGGGACACTAGGGTTCTCTGAAGCCCCCTCAGCAGGTCCATGAGGTGAAAACTACTTTCATAATAATATTAAGATGTTATTTGCTTTTTTCACTCTCATTCTCAAAAGAATGTGTAGTGGAGTTTACAGAGTCTATGTGATATGCAATAGCATCACTGCTTTCATATCTAATGCAATGTGTGCTTGTGTATGCTTCTGTTTTAAAATGATCCATTTTAATTTCTACCCAAATAAATATTGATACATTTAACCCATATAAGCAAAAGCTCTTGGAGTCCTGGATTGTTAAGAGTGTTTAGGGGTCTGAGAGCAAAATATTTGAGAAAAGTTGCCTCCTAGAGGTAACCCTGAACAAGTGCATCGGGACGCAAAAAAAAAAAAACATTGTTCACATCAGCTTTGTTTGTATTAACAAAAGACATGGAGTGGGGAGAGGCAACCACATGCATATTGACAGAAGAATGACTAAGTAAGTTGTGTTATATCTATCTAGTGTAAAGCTACATGGCAGGGGAAGTGAAATTCAGGTATATACACCGACATTGGTAAAAGTAAGAAATATAATGTTTAACGAATAAAACTAATTGCAGGATAACACCTATTTTATGATCCCCTTTATATAATGAATGGTTCAAAACTGAGTAAAAGTAGACAATATATTGTTTAAGGATATCTCATGGTAAAACTATAAAGAAAAAAAAGGGGTAATAGACACATAGATCAGGAGAGTGGTTACGTCTGGAGGGAGAATGTAGATGGGAGACACTACAAGGCACTGATGCAGTTTCATTCCTTCAGTTGAGTGGTAAGTTCATGAGTTTTTAAATTATGATTATTCTTTCTAATTTATATGCTATGTATATGTGTCCTTCTACAACCATGAAATATTTTGTAATGTTTTTATTTAAATGTCCTTACTAACATTTAAAAAATATTAAAGACTACTGCTTGCCTAGAAGTTTTTTTTTCTAGTCTTTCCGAAAGGAAGGGAGTTGAGTCAGACACTATTCGATAGCCCTTGTAGCACTGTGTTTGTTTTTATTTTCATTTGTCCATTTCTGTATTACATTTTAAACTGCTTTCAAAAAATAGATATGCACATCTTTCAGTCTTTCCTAAACATTTAATTATTCTATCATCTTTAATGCATCAGAATGCTGTCAATAACTGATCATTTTACTGATACTACTATATACCACAGAATAACATTCAAGGCATGAATAAGCAGCAGTATGCATTACATTATGCCAAAGTCTCTTTTCCCCCACATAAAACAGCATTCCACAATGATATCTTGCTTTTTCCCATATTATCAATTACTTAGCATATAATACATAAGGCAATAGCCAATTAATAAAAATCAGTGTAAAGAGGAATTTTTGATAAATGTATTGTTAAGAAAAAAATCAAATAAAATATTTAGAACTCAATGAAGAATAATGTTAACATCTTTTTGGTTATTCTCAAATAACTCACAGTATAAACATCTCTCTTAAAATGTAGGAAGGGACAATCAAGCAACATGGAAATAGATTTAATATTCCTAAAGACAATACAGAGAGGGAGAGAGAAACACAGGAGGGTGGGGAGAGGAGAGAAAGAAAGAGGGAAGGAGGTTTTATAAGGAGCTATAGTTTCTTTTTACTTTTTTAAAATTGAGATATAATTGACTTATAACATTATATTAGTTTCAGATGTTAAACATACTGATTTGATATTTGTATATAATGTGAAATAGTCACAAGTCTAATTAATATCTGCTACCACAAATATTCAGATTTTTTTATGTTGAGAACTTTTAAGATTTACTCTCTTAGCAAAATTCAAATACGCAATACAATATTAACGCAGTTTTAATATGCAGACTACCTCATGCATGCTGCCTATACTAGTATGTTCTGAAATTGCATTTGCTTATGAAGAATGGACGTAAAGTGAAATATTCATAAACAAACAAAAAAAGCACAATTCACAGGTTAAGATTTAGAGAATCTTATTTTGATAATGTTTCTATGGAAACTATTTTATGTCTCCCATGAAACACTAACTCTGTCAACAGAAAACATTGCAACCTTTTTGTCAGTCTTTAGGACCCGATCTAAATGGCAGCTCTTTGGAGAAGCCATCTCTGAGCGGACTATCAGAAGAGCCCTCCCATCGCATCCACTCCACAGTATTACTATTTATTATTGCACCCAGTATGTTTCTTTCTTAGTATATAACAAAGGCTATAACATTTTCGTTACTGTCTGTCTCTCCTATGATACTGTAAGCACCAGGAAGGCAGTGACCACACAACTACCTTGATCACCAATATATCACCTCTGTCCAATATAATCCCTGGCATGTATTCAGCTTTCAATACATGCTTGCTGAAAGGGTGAAATATAATACAGGCAATGTGTTCCCCTTCTGCTTGACTATTTACTCTAATTTATTTCACTCTTAGTCCTCTGTTGCCGTTTCCATTTTGTTTTTATGATGCCTTGGGGTATCATGAAGATGGATATTTGACAGAGGACCGTACAACAAATCCCATGATGTAAATATTCACATGGTCTTGTATATCAATCACCTTATAAAATCCTAATCCATCATTCATGGTCAGAAAAGTTGTAAAACACTACTAGCTGAAGAAATAAAGAAGATAATTATAATTTATTCTTAAATGCCAAAAAAAAGTAACAAACACCTCTAAGAATTAATGGTCAAGAATGCACCAGAAAGATCATAATAGTCAGCATTATCTGAAAAGTTATGTCATTCACGTTAAAATTAGAAAGCCAGTGTGTACAAAAAAGACATACATTTCATACATTTTTAAATGGGATGTATTGCTTTGGCTCAGAAATGACAATTTCAGTTTACCTAATGAAACTCAGTCTCTTTTATTGATTAAAAAAAATCAAAGTATAGATTAAGAGTGACGTCAGAAACATGGCGGAGTGAGAGACATCCCCAGATCTTTCTGCTTGAAACGACAATAAGCTGAACATCTAAAACTCAACAACGAAAAAAACACCCTCACTGCAGACCAGTACATCTGAGCATGGGATCTGCAAATAAGAGCTACCACAGGTCAGAACCACGGGTGTCGGGCAGTGGACTAGGAGAAACGAAGAAGCTGTCTCTCTCAGCGCTGGAGCTCCCTGCAGGAGGAGGAGGAGAGGAGAACGTGCAGTGACTTCCCTGAACAGTGCTATCTGGCACTGCTGTCAGTTTCATACAGCCAGCGGCAGGGCCCTGTCATCAGGGCAGAAAGCAGAGAAGCGGGACAGGACCGCAGAGAAACAACAGTTGATTTTTACTGGCCGAGGTTGCAAAACTGAGGCTGAGCCACAGCACCCAACTCCCAATGCAAGGGGCGCCTTCCACCATACCCTACGAGACCGATCACCTCGGAGCCCCAGGGGAATCTGAGCAAACATTGCTGACCATCGCTGACACTGACAGAGACTGAAACTGAGGGTAGAGATCGTGACTGAATATCTAGGAGGAAAAAAAGGA